>NC_087161.1:21951022-21993522 GCF_035594125.1 Scylla paramamosain | reverse complement strand
TCTTTTTCTTTCACACCAGTTTAGTTTTTTTTTTTATCATTTCGTTTTTCTTTTTTCTTTCCATCAGATTCAATTCATCCGTCATTTTAACTTCTTCTCTGTTGCCTGAACTTCAGTGCTATTAATTTTTTATACTTTCTACACCCTCCTCCTCATCCTCCTCCTCCTCCTCTTTCGTTTAGCCGCTCTTCTCGTCTAGAAAGCTGCAGAAAGGCTCTATTTTTTTTTTTATTATTGGAAATTATCTTGTCCTTAAGTCTTGAGAAACAATGATGTTTTCTCCCTAACTTCAGCAGCTTGTGAATGTTGGGCTCCTGAGACAAGCCAGCTAGCAGTAAATATCAGAGAGAGAGAGAGAGAGAGAGAGAGAGAGAGAGAGAGAGAGAGAGAGAGAGAGAGAGAGAGAGAGAGAGAGAGAGAGAATTTGGCAATTAGCTCAATTATCAGTGTTTAAGACCTCATTACTGCCGCACATAACTCACGACACCCCAGCGATATCCAGAGATGAGCAGAAAAAGCCAGTCTTGACGCGGCCTCTCAGTCTTCCTTACCTGTCTGCCTCCTCCTCCTCCTCCTCCTCCTCCTCCTCCTCCTCCTCCTCCTCCTCCTCCTCCTCCTCCTCCTCCTCCTCCTCCTCCTCTTTCATCCTTCTCATCCTCTCCTCGCTCCCGTGTTCCAAGGAGGCAGAAAAAAAAAGATTCATTATCTATTCGACTCTAAACAGGTGGCTAATTGACGTGGCGCTGACCTGTGTGGCCGAGGCTGACGCTCTCTCTCTCTCTCTCTCTCTCTCTCTCTCTCTCTCTCTCTCTCTCTCTCTCTCTCTCTCTCTCTCACATCTCGTATAACCTAACTGTATGTGTGTTAGTGTGTGTGTGCATGTATGTGTGTGTGTGTGTGTGTGTGTGTGTGTGTGTGTGTGTGTGTGTGTGTGTGTGTGTGTGTGTGTGTGTGTGTGTATGTTACCAAATTCCTATACTACATAACAGTATGTGTGATATTATCTATGTCTGTAATAGAAAAAAAAAAAAAGAGAAGGCCTGGATAACAAAATCAATAAATAAGAAAATTTCACAAAGTGGCGCCTTGTAGTGACACCGTAACATAACAGCACAAACAACGTGTTGAATAAAGAGGGAACCTGAAGAAATTTCGTATCTTGAGGAGAGGTGTGTTAACGCCAAGAAATTTCACTACTACGATATATATTTGTCTTACACGCATGTGAGAGAGAGAGAGAGAGAGAGAGAGAGAGAGAGAGAGAGAGAGAGAGAGAGAGAGAGAGAGAGAGAGAGAGAGTAATGGAAACAGGAGATCGTTATTAATGGAGGATAAGGCACAATGATGAAGAATATCAAGTGTCCATTTATGTCAGAGAGAGAGAGAGAGAGAGAGAGAGAGAGAGAGAGAGAGAGAGAGAGAGAGAGAGAGAGAGAGAGAGAGAGAGAGGATGCCCAGTCACGTCACCGGAGAGTTCACAGGGACACAGGTAACAGAGGTGTGCGTGTCCCCGTAAGCCATTACCTTCGCCCGCTCACCTTTGATGGAGCCGGCAGGTGCGTGTGTACTGGGGTAGTAGTAGTAGTAGTAGTAGTAGTAGTAGTGATGGTGGTAGAGGTGGTGGTGGTAGTAATGGTGGTAGTGGGTGATATGAAAAAGAAGGAGATATATTAGTTAAATGTGAAGTATTTAAGTCATGCATTAATATATGATAGGAATCTTCAAAGTGAACATCATCATTCTCTCTCTCCCTCTCTCTGCCTAACGCACCACCACCACCACCACCACCATCGCGGCCTCCGACACGCCTATCACTCACTGTCACTCACTGTCCTTCACTGTCATCGTCACCGTCTCTCTCTCTCTCTCTCTCTCTCTCTCTCTCTCTCTCTCTCTCTCTCTCTCTCTCTCTCTCTCTCTCTCTCTCTCTCTCTCTCTCTCTCTCTCTCTCTCTCTCTCTGTGTGTGTGTGTGTGTGTGTGTGTGTGTGTGTGTGTGTGGAGAACTGAGACATGAGAATTCTCCCTCTGTGTGTGTGTGTGTGTGTGTGTGAGAGAGAGAGAGAGAGAGAGAGAGAGAGAGAGAGAGAGAGAGAGAGAGAGAGAGAGAGAGAGAGAGAGAGAGAGAGATTGTATGAGATTGTGTGATTTTTTTGTATGTTCTTTGTTTCACCTTTTTTTTTATGCATTTATCTATTTATCCTTTTGTTGTGTGTATGTCTGTCTGTCTGTCTCTCTATGTGTATGTTTATATGCTAATTTTCTTGAATAACAGTATGTATTACCTTTTAATGATATTCAACTAAAAGCATCAACAAAAATTCCCTTAAGTTTGTGAATATAATAATTTTACAGTTTCTAATTCCACAAATGCACAGGATCCGATTTAACTTTCTCGAGCAACAAACCACGCAAGACTTAAAGTGTCACCCGCATCTAAGCCCCTTAATTTTTTTTTTATCCATCATTATTACTGAGAGAAATAAAAAGAAATGTAAAAAATCTTTGACCATTAACTCATAAACAGAAAACGCAAAACTGGTCATTCAAACATTTTTTTTTTCTGCTATTATTATTTTTCCTCCCACTGTTATTTATGTGTATAAGTTGAAGTAAAGCGACGCAAACGACACAACAAGAAGCGTAAATCCGGGATCTTAGTGCCTTAAATTGAATACACACAGAAAAAAAAATATAAATAAATAACACTCGCCCTCCCCACAGTTCCCTCGATATGTGGTGGTGGTGGTGGTGGTGGTGGTGGCTTGGAGAATATAACTTACGGGGTAATAATTTGTGTCTATCGGGTTGCAGGACAAGATCACCCTGTCCGCACCTGTCGCCCTCTTCCTTCTTAGGGGAGAGGTGAGGGAGGTGGAGAAGGTGGAGGTGGAGGAGGTGGAGGTGGATGTGGAGGAGGAGGAGAATGAAGTGAACTCCTGTCTTCTCTATACCACCCACGATGCTAAGCCACTGCCACTCCTGCTGCCATCTCCTTCTTCCAGTCTCCTCCTCCTCCTCCTCCTCCTCCTCCTCCTCCTCCTCCTCCTCCTCCTCCTTGCAGCATTCCAACAATAACAAAGGTTTTCCACGCACTTCTCTCAGTACATTTATACTTCATCTCCTCCCTCCTCCTTCTCCTGCTCCTTCTCTTCTTCCCTCCAGGTGACTTTTCTTCTTCAGACACAATCCCATAATTCACTCCTCCACGTCTATAATCTCTTAGTCTCATCGTCGCTTCTCGGCGCAAAACAATGCCGCTCAAGACTCAAGACTCACTCACTCGGTACAGACTCACTCACTAACTCACTTGGCAGATGTGCGAGTTGTGAGTCCCGAGATGAGTGTTGCGTTCGTGAGAGAGAGATGATACACACACGCACGTACGGACTGACACACACACACACACACACACACACACACACACACACACACACACACACACACACACACACACACACACACACACACACACACACACACACACACACATCTCGTATCCTTCTCTCTAGTGTGTGTGTGTGTGTGTGTATGTGAGGTAAGAGGGTGAAGGAAAGAATGTGATTGCATGTTGACCACCTCACTACCACTGTCGCCCCCCACCCCTACCTATACCCCATTACCACCACCTTCACTACCTTCACCATCACCACAATCTCCACCACCATTATCTCCACCACCCTCTGGCATCACCACTACCACCGCCACCACCACCATGACAGTCCCCGTCAAGAGGCTGATGTCACCCCATTGTCAGCTTGCACCCTCTCTTACCCTCCCGTGCCCTCACCCGCCCCCTGCCCTCACCCCCTCTGCCCCATAGTACCCCCCTCCTCTAGTGGGTGCAATAATAATAATGTTTTTTTTTTTTTTGTACCTTGCCTGTTTACCACTTTTCGTTACGTACGCCATTTCTGGTAACTTGCTGCAAGGGCCCACAGACGTACGCACACACACACACACACACACACACACACACACACACACACACACACACACACACACACACACACACACACACACACACACACACACACACACACACACACACACACACACACACACACATATACGAACTTTACATACATCCACACGAGGGTAAGACCTCTGTCCTTTCATTCCTTTCAGGACCACACACACACACACACACACACACACACACACACACACACACACACACACACACACACACACACACACACACACACACACACACACACACACACACACACACACACACACTTACAGGATGGCATGATATCTGGCCTTTCGCTTTTGTCAGATAGTGAGTCCGCACCTCCTTGATCATAATAATAATAATAATAATAATAATAATAATAATAATAATAATACAAATAAGTTGCATATCAATGAATTAAACGGCCATTACGCTTAGAATTTACAGCTGATAATGATAATGTGTATTGTGAAGAGCAACAATGAAACCATTATAAGATTTGATAGGGTGAGACATAAGAAAATATTAATAAAAAAAATCACAAGGTACCCAGTGATGAGATATGTAATTACTTGTGTGTGTGTGTGTGTGTGTGTGTGTGTGTGTGTGTGTGTGTGTCATAAAGTGATCGAATTATTAAAGTGACAAGCCTGACATAAATAAGTATGATCTGTGGTGACAAACAGGACATTAGTCACCTCTTCCCCCACAACACTATCCACTAACAGCTTTGATTTCCCACCTCTCTCTCTCTCTCTCTCTCTCTCTCTCTCTCTCTCTCTCTCTCTCTCTCTCTCTCTCTCTCTCTCTCCTCTTTGTCTTCTTTTTTTACTTCTCTATTATTTTCCTCTTTTATACCTTTCATTTCTTCATATACTCCTAATTTCATGGCTCTCCTTTGTTTTTCCTTCCTTCTTCCGTTTGTTTATGTCTGTCTTATTTCCTTCCATTTTTCTTCTATCATTTTCTTTTCATCTGCCTTAATTTCGTTTTATTTCTTTTCTTTCCTTCTTTTCCTCCATTCATTAGCGCCATCTTTCCCCTTAGTGTCTTTCCTTCTTTCTTTCTCCATCTTCCCTTCTTTTTGCTGCGTTAATCTCTTGTTCCTTTCTTCCATTCCTCTTCTCCTTTCTTACTAATTTCTTCATTTTCTCATTCAGTTTCTCGTGTATTTTCATCTCTTTCCTTTTTATTTTTCTTTCTTTGACATCCTTCCGTCTCTTCCTTCTGCCTTTCCCATTTTTACCCTCCATTTCACCAGTAAGATTCTCCCTTTTCTCTCCAACTTTTCCTCCACATCTGCTTCTCTCCACCTGCCTCCTTTCCTCCCACCCTTCTCTCCCCAAGACTCCTTCCTCCCCAATTCTTCCTCTTCCACACCCATCTTGCTCGTCTCCTCTCCCTCAACAACTCTCCACCCACCACTCTCCTCATTCCCTCTCCCCCTCCTCTCCCTCTCTCCCTCTCCTCTCCCTCCTCCCTCTCCCACCAGATGAAGTTAAAGAATGACTCGCCCACCAACGAACTCTTTTTTTTTTTCCATTTTATGTGTATGTTTAATTTATTAGCTGTTTTCTTTCTCCCTGCCTGTCCGTAACCTCCGCATTCGTTCATATTGTTTATCGTTTTCGTTTAGTCATAATGTTCATTACCATTCACCGCGTGTCATCGCCCTCCCGTTTTCTTTTCGTCGTTTTTCTGTTGAATTTTTTGTTAATATTTTTTTTCCTTTTCTTGTTTCTTCATGTCCAGTAAATTTGTTCTGAATGTTTTACGCTTTGATTGTTTGTTTATTGCAGGTTTGAGTCGTAAAAAAGTAAGTGATCGCCTCTCGGAATTTCTGTTTTGTCTGTCTTTTCACTCTTGGTGTTGTCTCTCACGGGGTTTTTATTTCACGGTAATTTCATACTTTTCCGCGCTGCAGTTATTTCTCATTCCACGCCAAAGAAAAAAAAACGTATAATTTCCAAGAACCAGCATTATTTTCTCATTTGACCAGGTAATGTGACTCTCCCTACACACACACACACACACACACACACACACACACACACACACACACACACACACACACACACACACACACGGGCAGTAGCAGCAGCAGCAGCGGTCAGTGGTCACCCGCACCGCGCAGTCTAGCCGGCGCTATAAAAGGGTTGCGCGGTAATCGGGCGGCGTGCGGTCATGTAAACAGTGGACAAACAGCCGATCATGTTCCCTCGTCTGTCAGCCGATAGGGAGTGACAGGAGGAAGACAGCTGGAGGTGAAGTGTGTTCCTTGCCAGGGTGTGTGACGGCTCGACCACGCCTCCTCCTCCTGCTCCTCCTCCTCCTCCTCCTCCTCCTCCTCCTCCTCCTCCTCATGTAGGTGGAAGGTCGACAGGACAGGCCTGGTAGGTGTGGTTTGTAAACGAAACTGAGTTGTGCACATGTCGGGCGTCCATTGAGTGTTGGGCAGCCTGGGCGGTGCGGGATTTATTTATGTGCCTTTTTGTGCTCGAGTTTTATAATGTATGAGGTTCTGGTGAGGGTGCTGGTAGGCCTTATTGTGATAGTGGTGGTGGTAGTGATGGTGATGGTGGTAGCAGCAGTAGTAGTAGTAGTAGTTAGTAGGTGGATAAATTGGAGGAACAACGGCAGCAGTAGTAGTAGTGGTATATTGATAACAGTGATAGTATTGATAATATATTGATAATATGAATAAACAAAATAATCCATCAGTATAATCCTGATTAGCAAAATTTAAAGAGAGAGAGAGAGAGAGAGAGAGAGAGAGAGAGAGAGAGAGAGAGAGAGAGAGAGAGAGAGAGAGAGAGAGAGAGAGAGAGAGAGAGAGCATCCACTTGGCAGCTAAGTTAGGTCCTCAATGATTCATTTGTCACTCTTACATAAATTAAGTGCATTTGGAATTTAGATATCAAACAAAAAAAAAAGGAGGAGGGAGGGAGAATTAAAAAGATGTAATGTAAGTAGAAAGACGCAATTTAAATAAACTAACATAAATTTAACTGCTATCATTCTACAATTAAAGAGCAAAAACATTAATATCCACTTTTAAGTTACTCTAAGCTTCGACAAAAAATAAATAAATAAATGTCTGTCTTTAAAATACTTCTTTCTTATATATTCTCATCGTGTGTGTGTGTGTGTGTGTGTGTGTGTGTGTGTGTGTGTGTGTGTGTGTGTGTGTGTGTCCGGCTTACTTGCATTCGCCAACCCTTGAAGAACCGACAGACAGACAGACAGACAAAGACACACACACAGAGAAAATAATTAGATCACCCGTAAGGACACAACCTCACCTTATTTAGAGGAAGGTGACAGTCATTGTGGTGTGGGCGTCGACATGGGGTGGGAACTGTATTGTCTGGCATGGGCGGGTGCTGGTGTGGGCGGGGACAGAGCGGGGAGAGGATGGAGGGGGCAGGGAAAGTGGGAGGAGAGAGTGAGGGGTGACTGTGGGAAAGACTTAGTGCGTAGGGATGGAAGAAAGAGAATAAAAGGGCGATGAGCGAGAGAGAGAGAGAGAGAGAGAGAGAGAGAGAGAGAGAGAGAGAGAGAGAGAGAGAGAGAGAGAGAGAGAGAGAATTTGATTTTTGGTAAGCTTGTATCACAACTATCCTTACTATTTTTTCGAAGCATTAATCATAAAATTTTCGCTACCAATACCTAACCTAACCTAAACTAGTCTAACCTAAGCAACCCATTTTTTTTTTTTTTCGAAGCATAATTTGTAACATTTTTTCTTCTTTTTTCTAATGAGTTCTTTCCAAATTCCCACCATCACCACCACCGTCACAGCTACCACCACCTCCACCACCACCACCACCACCACACCTCACCTCACCCAGTCACAACGAGTCTATATATTACAAGCGCCACAGTCGTGTACCCAGCCCCGCAGTGCCCCTCGCGCCATGATTACCGGGCGGCGCCGCACTGAGGATGTGTCGTAATTTTTTGCCCGCCCTCATAAGTCTTCCGCCACGTCTCAATAAGCGAGGCGACGACGAGCACGACGGTGACAACGACGACGACGACAAGAACGGTGACGACACAGCTGTTTCCGAGGCTAAAGTGGTTTGTCCTGCTCTTCTCGTGGGTTTTGGGTGTTGCCTCTTCCACCCTCCTCCCCCCAACGTCTTTCTTCCCTTCCACTCTCCCTCCCTCCCCCTTCCTCCTTTCCTCACTGCCTCTGTTCGTAATTCATTTTCTTTCCGTCCTGTTTTCATGTCATTAACTTTTTTATTCTGTTCCCTCTTTCCCTCCCTCCCTCCTTTCCTCCCTCCTCCGTCTTCTCTTCCTCCAGGTTCTTCACAAGATTTTCCTTATTTTCTGCCTTCCTTACATCTTCCTGTCCTTACCTTCTCCTCATTCTCCTCCCCCTCCTCCTCTCCCTCCTCCTGCTCCTCTCCCCTCTGCACCTTTCTTTCCATCCTTCCTTGAAGTCATTAACTTTTTTCTTAAT
The DNA here is from genome assembly GCF_035594125.1 of Scylla paramamosain. Classification (NCBI taxonomy): domain Eukaryota; kingdom Metazoa; phylum Arthropoda; class Malacostraca; order Decapoda; family Portunidae; genus Scylla; species Scylla paramamosain. The sequence continues at coordinate 21,985,098 of NC_087161.1, read as the reverse complement.
TGTCCATGTCCCATCCCCTCCCTCCTCTTCACTTTTTTCTTCATTCCCTGCTAATTTTCAATCTTTCCCTCGCCTCTTCTCACCTCCTCGTACTCTCTTTCCTCCTTTCTCTCCACTTTCCTTCTATCTCCTTTCTTTTCTCCTGTCCCCTCACTCTCTTCTAGTTTCTTTTCTGTCGGATCTGGGCGTGAGAAGACTGCGTACGTGTCGCTTCATGTCCTTGTATATCATTTATGTGTTATCATGTCTCTCCGCCTGTGAATGGGAGGGAGATAACTGCTCGCATAAAGAATCGAGTATCAACAATCGGATCCGGGAGACGCTAAAGGGAATGGAAAGGCTCCTAAACTCCCTCGCGTGACGCATCTTGTGCCGCTAAAATAGACTGTGATAACTGCGAAATACGGCTTCAGACATCAATTATCAGACTTGCTCACTGGAATTGGAAGGAAGGGAGGGAGGGAGGGAAGGGAGGGAAGGGAAGGAGGGAGGTACAGAGGTAGTTATATAAGTAAGGGACAGAATGAGTGAGAGCACAGGTGGTTGGGATGTGAGTGATTGAGGGAGATGGAGGGAGGTGGAGAGGGCTAGCTGTCCGTGGTGGTGACTGTGAAATATTACCTACGTTACGTGCCTAATTCATCATCTACCCGCTACTGGAAATGTAAGGAAGTCATAAGGTTTGGGCTTGAATTTAGTGCCGTGTGTGTCCCTTCCCGGTTGGTTGTGCGGAGTAGCGAGAAAGTACCGCCGACGCGCTTAATAGTAACGGGTTTTACAGTGGAGGAATTTTTGTATGTGTAGCTCTTTCATTTCTCGTAAGGGTTTTTAGTGTGTTTTGGTGTGCGTCTGTAATTGCTAAAGAGTTTGATTATGTTTTGATCTAAATGTGTGCGTAGTTTCTTTCTTAATTGTTTTTTTTTTTTAGTAAGTTTGTCATCTTTCTTAAGTGTTCGAGAAATAATGATGTAGGTTTGTTATTTGTAATAATGTGTAAAGGACATTTTTTTTTTTTTCGGTAAGCGCAGAACTTATAAAATATCATGTTTCTCTCTCTCTCTCTCTCTCTCTCTCTCTCTCTCTCTCTCTCTCTCTCTCTCTCTCTCTCTCTCTCTCTCTCTCTCTCTCTCTCTCTCTCTCTCTCTCTCTCTCTCTCTCTCTCTCTGCTCTTTCCTGTTTTAAGCCTCCTGTTATCCACTCCCCTGCCTCCCTCCCTGCTTGCGTCACCCAATCATCTCACTCCCCACCATAAGCTTCCCCTAATTATTTCTTGCCCTGCCAAAACTCTACAAAATCTATCACTCCCTTCCCTGCCAAAGCTCCTATTTTCCCCAAATCCACCTATATACCCTTCCTAAGCCCATGAAAGCCCATATTTTCTCCTGCCAAAGCCTGTAATCCTACACTTACTCCCCCTCTCCTTTCCTTCTAAGCCCCACTGCATTTTCCTCCCCCTCTTCCTCTCCTATACCAATCCTTCCCATCCTCATTCCCTTCCTATTAACCTCATAACACCTCAGTTTTAATTGGAAACTCGAAGTACAGGATAAAAAGAAAAAATACACCAAAAATATTCGATTTCAGTTTACACCACTACTGATATACTTTTTTTTCGTAGACCACAAGAAGAAATATAGAATCTTTATATAAGAGTGAGGAAGAACAATTTTGTCTTTCAGTAAACCAACAGGGAGACTTTTCCTTATATCCCTCCCTCCCTCTCTCCCTCCCTCCCCTTTGTCCTATCTCAAGGGAGGAACATGAGGGAGTAAGAGAGAGGAAGGGAGAGAAAAGAAAAAACCAAACCTGGGATGGAAGAAGGGGATGTGTAAGGATGAAGAAGGAATGGGGGAGAGGGCAAGGGAGTCCATAGAGAGAGAGAGAGAGAGAGAGAGAGAGAGAGAGAGAGAGAGAGAGAGAGAGAGAGAGAGAGAGAGAGAGAGAGAGAGACTGCAGAGGGGGAAACAAGGGAGACAGTGGTTGTGTTATTACCATCAAGGGTGAGGGACGACTTGCTCAATGAATTACTCCTGGAAGCAGCCTGTGTGTGCGGTAATTGGCGCCAGTAATGGGAGGGCGGCGGCGGCGGCGGCAGCAATGGCGCCGACAGAGACAGCGGCGGCAGCGGCAATGGCGGCGGCGAACAAGAGGAAAGGGACCAAAGCATTAAAACATTAAAACCTCATCTCGTTAACATCAAAATTAACATCAAAATTCATTATACTTTTTATGCTTTGAATCTTGGGGGCCGGGGTGGCAGGGGGGCGAGATGGGAACAGGGGGTGCTTAGGAAAGGGTTGGGTGATGTGAGGGGTGCAGGGAAGGGTGGGGTGATGTGAGGGGTGCAGGGAAGGGGGTGTCCTCATCTCCCTGCCAGACACAAAGAGCTCCTCACTCCGCCTCGTCTTCCTTCGGCCGTCCATTGTGTCTCGTCGGCGTCTGGTTCTGATTAAGCCTCACGCCCAGCTGTGTCCTTCACTAACAATTACAGGAGCCCCAGTCGCCTGATCCCACCCGTGCATCTTGTTCCCTCCCCTGTGACTTATCTCCCAGTGCCCTCTCCGCGTCTCTCTCTCTCTCTCTCTCTCTCTCTCTCTCTCTCTCTCTCTCTCTCTCTCTCTCTCTCTCTCTCTCTCTCTCTCTCTCTCTGGTCTTCGTTCCTTCCGTGTAGTTCTCATGATCCTTTTCTGATCTCTCCGTTTTTTCTTCGTCTTGTGGTTGGCTTTTCTTGATCTCCTCCTCCTCCTCCTCCTCCTCCTCCTCCTCCTCCTCCTCCTCCTCCTCCTCCTCCTCCTCCTATTCCTCATCCTACTCCTCATCCTCTTTTTCCTGCTCCTCTATTGTTATTTTTGTTGTTTTTCAATTTACTTTTTTATTCTTTCCGTTTCCTTCTGTTTCTCTCCCTTTTCATGTTTTTTTCCTTCTTCTATTTATTGTTGTGAATTCTTTGTTGTTCGTTTTTTTCTACCATATGTTCACAATTATTGGTTTCCGTCTGGTTTACAATTTTTCTTTCTCATAAAACTGTTCTATTTCTTTGCTTATATATATATATATATATATATATATATATATATATATATATATATATATATATATATATATATATATATATATATATATATATATATATATATATATATATATATAATTTTTCATCTTGTTCATCCTCTTTTTTTCCCTCTATCTCAATAGCTCACTCTGGAATCCTTACGTAATTATTCTCTTTACTTTGTTTTCATTCTTTGTTTTATATTTTTTGTATGTTGCTCTTTCATCTTCTTTTCCTTCTTGCTATCTATCCTTCCTTTTCCACCCTTAGCCTCCTTTATCATCTCTCCTTTCACTTACCTTCTTTCCTTTCCTATCCATCCTATTCTTGCATTCATCCCTACTTCTGCCTCATCTCTTTCTCCCTTATTCTCTTTCCTCCCTTCTGCCTCACTCATCCCTTCCCATCCCATCCCCACGTCTACCTCACTCTTTCACTCCTTTCCCTCTCTCCGCCCCTTATGTCAGCACCACATCCTAACCCTGTTATATATACATTGAGATTTCCGTGTTTTGTAGCGTCTTCCTTTTTCTATGGCTGGGAGATCAAAGGGAGAGGACCGACCCAATGGAAAGGGTGAGGAAGAGTGGGAGGGAGGAGGGAGAGTAGGAAGCTGTAATTGTTGATGATGAAAACGGAGAGGAAGTAGAGAATAGAGTAGAAAAGGAACCTCCGTTAGAATTAGGTGAATATTATGTGAGGAATGACTGAACGAGGGAGGATGGCCCTGCACGCGAGAGAGAGAGAGAGAGAGAGAGAGAGAGAGAGAGAGAGAGAGAGAGAGAGAGAGAGAGAGAGAGAGAGAGAGAGAGAGAGAGAGAGAGATTATTCATTGGAAGAGAACTTTTTTTTCTGTGTGTGTGTGTGTGTGTGTGTGTGTGTGTGTGTGTGTGTGTGTGTGTGTGTGTGTGTGTGTGTGTGTGTGTGTGTGTGTGTGTGTGTGCCGTTCAATTTTGCCGTGGATTATTATAATCTTTCGATAAACGCTTCTTTTTTTTTATTTCCCACACCTTTTAAAAGCGAATAAATACTCATTATAAAACAAAATCCAATACAAATGATCAACAAATAAATCATAAATAAAAAAAAGCAATAAACAATAACAACAAAGGAAATAAGAAAAATCCAGCTTCCGTTCCATCTTTTCTTTTCTTTTCTTTGCGCATTATGAGGACGTGTGATCATTGCGCCGTGACCCGACCAATCTCGCGATGGTCCTGCGCTTCTTACTGATGGCCGATAATGATATGTAATAAATTCCTCGCCTTGTTATTATCGGTTCTCCTTATTTCCCTCCCGACGTGTTAGATGAGCCCCTCTATAGCGCCGCCCTGAAGGGAAAAAGGGAGGGAAACGGAGGGAAGTGAGGGAGGGAGGGATGGAGGAAAGGAGGGAGTCGAGGTGAGGTGTGATATTAATGATATTCTCATAATTCTTTTTCTTTTTCATAATTTTTTTTTTTCGTTTTATATTTTTTGTCATCCTTCGTTGTTCGTGTGAATTTATTGTTCATTGTGACTCACCTCTCGCTTTGTAATTTTGCTGGCGGTCTTCATATTATGGGGATGTATGTATTTTTTTATTGCCCTTCATAGTTTTTAATAGTCTCGCTATCTTATATATTTTGAAGTGTCTTTGTCGCGCCGGTGTGTCTTTTTCTTCGTTTTTCTATTATTATTATCATTATTATTATTATTATTATTATTATTATTATTATTATTATTATTATTATTATTATTATTATTATTACTGGCACTACTGCGTGAAATGTTGTTTTGTAAGGAGAGAACAATCCTTTCATTGTCCTGCCAATTTAACACTTTTCTTCACTCTGTCTCTTCATCATTATCTTCTTCATCTTTCTTCCTTCTCCTCCTCCTCCTCCTCCTCCTCCTCCTCCTTCTCCTCCTCCTCCTCCTCCTCCTCCTCCTCCTCCTCCTCCTCCTCCTCCTTCTCCTCCTGATGTTTCATTCTTCCTCTCGTCAACGTCATCTTTTGTTCTTCGCTTGCAATCATGTTTTATTATCCTCCTCTTTCTCTTTCTCTCTCCTTGTTTCGTCCTCTTCTTCATCCCTGCTTTTTATTGGTGTTTTTATCTCCTCTTTATTATCATTTTTTTCAAGTCTCGCATTCACTTTTATGATCTCAATGCAGTGTTTTTTTTTCCTTCCCTTTTGTACTTATTAATTAGATTTTCGTTTGATTTTTGTTGTTTCTTTATACTTTGCTCTGAGCTTCTTAAATTTAACAATTACTCTCATTTATTATTACGTTTATTCTTTCTTCTCAGTCTCTCGTCTCTTCCCCTACAACTTTTTTTTCTTATTCTCATCCTCGCCCTTCTCCTCATTCTCTTCTTCCTCCTCCTCCTCTTGCTCCTCCTCCTCCTCCTCCTCCTCCTCCTCCTCCTCCTCCTCCTCCTCCTCCTCTATCTCTGCTCTGCCTTAAATGTATCTTCTCCTTCCTCCCTTCATCTTCCACCCTCCTCCCTCTCTCCCCTACTCCCCCACCATGTCCCCTTCCCATTTTCAGCTTATAACGCAAGAAATATTAGTTCATCATTTCTCATCCCTTTCCCTTTCTTCCCTCCAACCCTCCCTCCTTCCTTGCTCCCCTTCCTTCCTTCCTCCGCGAATATTCTGGCTTTATGGCTTAATATCCTCTAAATATTCTCTCTCTCCCTCCCTCCCTTCCCCCACACTGAGGAGTAATACAAGGGGATGGTGGTGGTGGTGGTGGTGGAGGTGGTGGTGGTGTTGGTATAGTCTACGCCGTCAGGAGATACTCGGTCAAACTATCAGCAGTGTGTTATGGGGTGTGTGGTGGTGGTCTTTGTCAGGCTGGGTTAGTTACGGCAGGTGCGGGTGCAGTAAGTTGTCAGGTGGGTGTGTTTTCCTGTTGGAGATGTGCCATGGAGTTCCTTGCCTCATGTGCCTGGCTTGAGAAGTCCTTGTGTCTCTGATTAACTCACTTGAATGCTGATTTTATGGGTTACATGTTGGATGGATGGTGGTGGTGGTGGTGGTGGTGGTGGTGGTTGTCGTCATCTTCGCTCTTGTGTTCTTGTTCAGGTTGTTCTTGTTCGTTTTTTTGTGATGTGTTCTTATTGTTGTTGTGTCATGTGTCTTTATTGTTTCTCTCTCTCTCTCTCTCTCTCTCTCTCTCTCTCTCTCTCTCTCTCTCTCTCTCTCTCTCTCTCTCTCTCTCTCTCTCTCTCTCTCTCTCTCTCTCTCGTTTTTGTTTGACGTTTTAGTTCTTATTTGTTCCTTTTTCTACCACTTTTCGTTACACGTTTGAGGGAAGAGGGGGAGGAGGAAGAATAGGAGAAAGAAGAGGAGGAAGAAGTTTTCTCCTCCTTCTTCTTCGTTCTTGTGTTCTTGCTCTGTTTGTTATTCTTGTTCGTGTTCTTCTGGTGCTGTGTTCTTATTGTTGTCCTCTATGTCCTTCTTTTTTTTTCCTTTCTTCGTCTTCCTATGTTTTAGTTCTTGTTTTCTATTTTTGTAGTCTCTCGCCATCCATGTTTCTCGTCTTTTTTCTTCTCTGTGTTTTTGTGTTTCTTCTTGTACTCCTTGTTCTTGTTCTTGTTCTTGCTTTCTTTGTTTTGTAGTGGCCGTCGTTTTTGTTCTTTTATCTTCGTTTTTTTGTTTTTCTTTTTTTCTGTTATCTCAAATTCTCGCTCTTCTCGTATCTTTCCTCGACTTCTCTCCTCCTCCTCCTCCTCCTCGTAATCCACAAATACATCCGGAACTTGCCTAGCCACACACTCACTCCCTCATTTCCATAACTCGCCACGTCTACCAACAACACAGTTACCCCCGCTGACTACAACACGCCCACTGCGAGAGGCACCATTAAGGAGGCAGAGGAAACAAAAAGTAGATACCCTAAAGAAAAGTAAGTAATATATAAGTGAGCCAGTTCTTGAGAGAGAGAGAGAGAGAGAGAGAGAGAGAGAGAGAGAGAGAGAGAGAGAGAGAGAGAGAGAGAGAGAGAGAGAGAGAGAGATTCCTGTCGGTCGGTCGGGTTTGTATTGACTTGACACAGAAAACGGAATGTGTCTTGCCGCTGTCTAAACACCAAATTAAAAACTGGACACGGAGAGAGACTCGAATGTCGCCCTGAGAGGAACCTTCTTGTTTTCTTTGGCCTATCCATTACTGGGCTGGGGAGATGGAGGGGTGTGGGTAGGGAGGGGGAAGGGGGTGGAGGTAGTGGTGGTAGGTAGGGGTAGGGGCGGTGTGTTTTGGAAGGGGCGTGTGTGCTGCGGTAAGAGGAGGAGGGGAAGGAGCAGGAGGAGGAGGAGGAGGAGGAGGAGGAGGAGGAGAGGGACAAAAAGAAGAAGGCAAATGCCACATGACTATTGTTTAGCTTTGAAGAGTCCAACTCCTTACACACACACACACACACACACACACACACACACACACACACACACACACACACACACACACACACACACACACACACACACACACACACACACACACACACACACACACACACACACACACACACACACACACACACACACACACACACACGCCTTGTTTTGATAGTGTGCGTGTGTTTTCCTGACCTTCACCTGTCAACAATCAACGTGTCAGGTGTCCCACGTGGCACCCTCCCCCTTCCCCTCCCCTCTCCTCTCACCTCTCCCTCCCCCTCCCCCTCCCCCTCCCATATTCTATCACACCATAACACCCCAGAGCGCCACCCTCCCCTGTCCCATCATCTTCATTATTTTCACTCCTCCCCTTCCACTACCCCTCCGTCCCCTTCCCTTATTCCTCCCCACCCCCTCTTCCCTCACTACAACGTCAACCTCTGATGAAAAACACTCCCTTAGTCTCCCCTTTCGCTCTTCCTGTAGTTTTTCTCCTCCTCCTCCTCCTCCACGTTCTCTGCCTCATTTCATTTTCTTTTTCTAATTATAAACAACACACACAGGCAAATAAAAGAAAAAAAAAACAAAAAACAACTTGCCACGGACTAAATTGAATTGTAACTTATTATTATTATTTATTATTATTATTATTATTATTATTATTATTATTATTATCATCATCATTACTCCGAGGTGGGTTAATGAAGGGTAATTAAGCGTGACATTAGACTGGGAGCTTCATTACGAAGGATGACGCCGGGAGAGGAAGGAAGGAGTGATCTCAGTCATCATTAATGGCATGACTGTCGCAGAATTCGTGTGTGTGTGTGTGGTGTGTGTGTGTGTGGGCGCCAGTGTTCATTCGGGATGGAAGGGAAGAAGAATATGTGGTGTGTCTGTGTGTGTGAGTTTCTTTGTTTTATTTTTTGACCGCGTTCTGAGGCAATTTTTTTTTCTTTCGTTCTCTTCTTTTGTTCTTTTTCTTGTGTTTTTTTTGTTGTTGTTATTGTTTTCTTTCTTCTACTTATTATTATTATTATTATTATTATTATTATTATTATTATTATTATTATTATTATTATTATTATTATTATTATTACTTCTACTACTACTACTACTACTACTACTACTACTACTACTACTACTATAATGACAATAATAAAAATAATAATGATGATAATTATAATAATAATAATAATAATAATAATAATAATAATAATAATAATAATAATTCCTCTTCTTCTTCTTTTGTTTTGACGTGCATGTGACTGTTAAGCGAGGTACTTAAAACTCATACATGACCGTTAACGGATGTGACTCGTGTGTGTGTGTGTGTGTGTGTGTGTGTGTGTGTGTGTGTGTGTGTGTGTGTGTGACGTAACATTATCATAGAAAACAATAAAATGGAGCCAGCCAATCACGGTCCTCATAATATGCAGTCGAGGAGCAGCTTCAGCCAATGAAAAGCAAGGGCCCATCGCTCGACCAATGAGAGATGAGCTTGCTTACCACGAGAGGAGGAGGAGGAAGAGGAGGAGGAGAGAAGGAGGAGGAGAAAAAAAGAAGAGAGAAAGAGAACTGATTGAAAGAAGCTGATGGAGAAAGCAAGATGAAGAAAATCAGAAGGAAGTAGAAGAGACAAAAAGAAGAGAATGAATACAAAAAAATAATAATAAAATCAGTGTAGCAGGCGGCGAAAACTGGAGGAAGAGGAAGTGAAGATGCATAAGGATAATGGATGAAGATCAAGAGGAGGAGAAGGAGAAAAGAAAAGATAAAAGATTCAGATAACTGAGCTGAGAAAGTAATAGTAGTACGAGAAGGACGAAGAGTAGGAAGAGGAAGTGGAGGTGCATAATGCGTGCAGAAGTAGAAGAGACATGGAAGAGGAGGAGGAGGAGGAGGAGGAGGAGGAGTAAGACGCCTCAAGGTCATCAAGAGGGACTAGAGTGTGTCGCTTGGAGGCCATTAAATCATCATTAAGCTCGTCTTCCCTCTGTAAGCCGACCGACGACGCCCAGCACGGGGAGGAGGAAGAGGAGGAGGAGGAGGAGGAGGAGGAGGAGGAGGCGCGGGTCACCTCTTGGGCTGCAGGCGGAGGTTGTGTTTTCTCATGGAAGTAATAGAGCCGCGCGTGGCTGCCCTTTATTAAGTTCATCTCGCCCAACTCCTCTTTCTTCTATATGGGTGATTTTTTCCCCTCTTTCTGGTGTTAATAGCCTCATATTGTTCTTTTTTTTTTTTTTTTTCTCTCTCTCTTCTCGTCCACCTCGTTATTTTTTTTCTTCGTCTTCCTTTTCGATTTCATAGTCTATGTCTCCCTCTTCGTCTTTTTCCTTCTTTCGCTTTCTTCTACTTTTCCTTTTCATTGTTTTCATTATTCTATTTTGCTCCTTCTCAGTAATTTTCTCTTTTAGTCCTCCTTTCATCATCTCCCTATGCATTCTCCACCTTCTCCTTTCTCCTAGATTTATCTTCTTTCTTCTCCTCCTCCTCTTCTTCCTCCTTCCCCTCCACCTTTCACCGTCTCTCCACGCTGCATTCTCTACCCTCCTGTCATATCCTCTCATCTTTCTTCTCTTCTCTTCACTCCCTAGAATTCTCTCCTCTTTCTCCTCCTCCTCTTCCTCCTCCTGCTGCACCTTCTTTCCTCTCTCGCCGATCAGTCCTTCAAAAAAGTTTATCTCCCGCGGATCTGTCTTCTCCCCTTCCATCCCATAATAAACAATTTTAATGGGGTTCAGATACCGCGTAATGAATGTGGATCGAGAGGGTCGTGGCGGTGCTGGTGCCCATTAATTCGCGGGTCTCCGTGGGGGTTATGGGGGCGAGGAGGGCCGCTGATGGAGGCTGATCTGATAAAACGATGAAGAGATAATGGCAACAAGGATGTGTGTGGTGATGATGATGCAGTCGCTTCCTATCACTCAGGTCAAGAGGAGGAACAGAAGGGGCAGGAGGAGGAGGAGCAGGAGGAGGAGAAGGAGGAGGAGGAGGAGGAGGAGGAGGAGGAGGAGGAGGAGGAGGAGGAGAAGCAGGTGGTGGTTGTATTGCGGGAGGGGAAAGATTGGGATGAGGATGAGGAAGACGAGGAAGAGGGAGTGGTGTAGTGGAGGAATGGGAGGTTGTTTGAGGTGGAGGTGAACGTGGATGTGGTGAAGATATCTTGTGTGTGTGTGTGTGTGTGTGTGTGTGTTTGTGTGTGTGTGTGTGTGTGTGTGTGTGTGTGTGTGTGTGTGTGTGTGTGTGTGTGTGTGTGTGTGTGTGTGTGTAATAGTAATAATAATAATAATAAATGGTTTATTATTTAGGCAGTTAACAAACTGAAAATGTACAGAGGGGGGTGGGGAAATACTTAACATTACTCCTAAAGGTAAGTCTAATCTGTCTGTGTGTATGTGTGTTTGATTATGTTCGTCTCCTTAGATCTGATAGTGATCTGTTGTATTATTTCTGCTACTGCTACTGCTACTGCTGCTGCTGCTGCTGCTGCTGCTGCTGCTGCTTCTGCCATAATGATAATGGTAATAACAATAATAATAATAATAATAATAATAATAATATTAATAACAATAATAATAATAACGATAATAATAATAGTAGTAGTAATAATAATAATAATAATAATAATAATAATAATAATAATAATAATGTATGATAATAATAATGATAATAATAATAATGTTGATAATAAACAGTAACAAATAATCAGTCTATAAATTCTACTACCGATTCTGATGATAATGACAGCAATGATAAAACTTTCACGATTTTAGAGAGTAAGCATCAACAAAATATTAAACTTAGCAAAGAAGACACACAACCCAAACTCTCTCTCTCTCTCTCTCTCTCTCTCTCTCTCTCTCTCTCTCTCTCTCTCTCTCTCTCTCTCTCTCTCTCTCTCCTGTCGCGTCGCTTGCATTCCTTCATTCTTATCATCCCTTCCCGCCACTTTCCTGCCGCGGCCCCGGGATGCCCCGCATGGTGGCTTGAGCTGAAACGTGTGCATTATGTCTCGTTGGCCTTGAGTCGATCACCTCCACAAGAAAAATAAATCAGGTTGAAGGAAGACGAGAGGAAAAAGAAAAAGAAAACACACTCATAGACTCACACACACACAACACACACACACACACACACACACACACACACACACACACACACACACACACACACACCACACACACACACACACACACACACACACACACACACACACACACACACACACACACACACACACACACACACACGTACGCACCGTCTCTGGCAATCCTGATGAGAAAGGGGTACAGCTTGATTGAGTTTTAATACACACACACACACACACACACACACACACACACACACACACACACACACACACACGACAAGCATCATCCCCCCAAGGTCAAAATTCACCACACACAGCGGGTCTCCTCCTCCTCCTCCTCCTCCTCCTCCTCCTCCTCCTCCTCCTCCTCCTCCTTCGCCCGTCCTCGAACAACACGGCGAGATGAGCAAGGGAACCTGAAGTATGTATGCTTGCGTGCGCGTGCGTGTGTGAGTGCGTGCATCTCACAGGTGTTGCCACGCAGATAATTGACGGAAGTAGCGATTGTCACACTCAGAGTTGAAGGATCATCTTCCTCCGGCCAAGCTCCGCGGGGCCGCCATTACTGCGCCCTGGCTGGTAATGAAGGGAGGGGGATGAGGGACGAGTCTATTGGCGCTGGTCAGGGTTGTGGTGGTGGTGGAGTTGATGGTGCAAGACTTTAAGCGGTTGTGATGCTTGCTGGCTATTGGTGGTGGTGGTGGTGGTGGTGAAGGTGGTGATGGTGGTGGTGGTGGTGGTGGTGGTGGTTGCTCTGAAATAATCTGGTTGGTTTGTTGGTTCGTGGTGTATGTAGGCAAGATTTCTTTTACAGTGTTATTATTTCTTCTTCCTGTAGTTAGTGTAGAGTACTGTAATTTAACCGCAATACAAAGGAATAAAGGTGGGATAGGGTGATTAGTTAATGATACTGACAAGAGTTTTCACTGTCTTCTTCTGTTTCTTCTCGTATTAAGTGCAGAGTGGTGTAATCCAACAGTGATAAAGGAAAATCAAAGGTCAGGTGTTTTTGTGTTGTCCTTCGTGCCCTTTGTAATTGTGACAGATGTGATGATTTTTTTTTTTTGTGGTGATTAGTTGTAGTGATGAGGGACAGTAGATCTTGTGGTGGTGGTGATGGTTGCAAGTGGTGATTAGGTGCTAGTGGTGGTTGTTGTAGTGGTGAGGGTATAGTAGTAGTAGTAGCAGTGGTTGTTGCTGTTGCTGTTGCTGCTGTTGTTGTTGTTGTTGTTGTTGTTGTTGTTGTTGTTGTTGTTGTTGTTGTTGTCGTCGTGGCGGCGGTGGTGGTGGTGGTTTGCATATCGCGGACCGACCCGTGAAATGGTATATAAGGTACCGTGTGGTGTGGCTGCGGTAATTGCAGGCTGATGGTGATGGCGCGGGGATAAATATGCCTCCGGGACACCAAAAAAAGTAAAAAAGTATACAGAGATTTGAAACAGGAACATCCCATTCCCTCACACACACACACACACACACACACACACACACACACACACACACACACACACACACACACACACACACACACACACACACACACACACACACCACACACACACACACAGTAAAGTATCTGAAGGTATGATTCCTTCTCTTCTCCTTTTAATTTCTCATTATTCCCCCTTCTGTGTCTCCCTCTTCTTCTTCCTCCTCCTCCTCATCTCCTCTCTCCCTCTCCTCCCCGTAAGACTGACTAACCGCCGGCCACGCACCGCCACTATGTCAGCGGTCAGTGTGGTAGCCATTACTGTCATCAGCAGTAATGGTGATAATGTACTGATGCTTGAGGATGTACCGAGCATATAACAATATTAACAGCAACGACAACAACAACAACATCAGCAGCAACAACAACAATAATAGCAACTTCTAGTATCACTATTGCTACCTGGTTTTATTTTCTACTACTGCTGCTATTACTATCACTGCTGCTGCTGCTGCTGCTGCTGCTGCTGCTGCTGCTGCTGCTGCTGCTGCTGCTGCTGCTGCTGCTACTACTACTCACTACTACTACTACTACTACTACTACTACTACTACTACTACTACTACTACTACTACTACTACTACTACTACTACTACTTCAACAACAACAACAGCAGCAGCAGCAGCAGCAACAGCAACAACAACAACAACAACAACAACAACAACAACAACAACAACAACAACAACAACAACAACAACAACAACAACAACAACAACAACAACAACAACAACAACAACAACAACAACAACAACAACAACAACAACAACAACAACAACAACTACTACTACTACTACTACTACTACTACTACCACCACTACAAACTTCATGACGGCAGCAAGTCAACTCAGGAGAACACAAAACAATAAGGATCTTCAAAACAATGCCAGTGACATTTATGGATATCACACCTGCAGTTACCTACAACCTGACCAGGAAATATTTAACATCTACTGCCTACCGCCCTAAGAAATATCAAGCTATACACTGCCAAACACAAGGCGCGTCAGCAGTAACTTAAATAACTCGTGCTTAGAGAAAGAATAACGAGAAAAGGAGAAGACGAAGAGGAGTTGAGTGACTCATTAATTAACTCACTGAAACGACACTGAGTAGGAGGAACTTAGATAAATAACATAGAGAGTGAATGAGCCGCACATTAAAAGCACGAATGATTGCTCTCTCTCTCTCTCTCTCTCTCTCTCTCTCTCTCTCTCTCTCTCTCTCTCTCTCTCTCTCTCTCTCTCTCTCTCTCTCTCTCCTCTCTCTCTCTCTCTCTCTCAGCAGCAGCACCTCAGCATTATATCATTTCCCAGCTTGTCTTCACTTGGGAGAAATATGGAGTGTCGTGTGCTCGGGAAACGTGTTATTCTGAGGTGCTAGCGAATAGATCAAGTGTCAGGCCGAGGTGGTGAGGGAGAGGCAGGGAGAGGGCTGGAGGGAGGGAGATGATTGGTTGATGTTCAGCCAATAAGATGCTTCGTAACGCGTGATGAACGAGGTGATTGGTGTGTTATTATGTGAGTATTAGTATTCGGAATGGACTGTCGCCAATTTAGGGTTTGTGTGATGAGAGAGAGATGAAGGGAGTGAGGAAGGAGGGAGGGAGAGAGGGACGCAGGGAGGGGAGGGAGGGAGGGATGAATTGGCATGGTGTCTGTGTATATATATTTTTATTTCTGTTTTTAATGAATCTTATTGTGTTTTCTTTCTTTATCTCGTCAAAGTAATGATATTGTGTTTTTTTTTATTTTTCTGTCGTCAAACTATTTTTTCTTCTTGGGCTCTGAAGTATCTGTTTTTCTGTTTTCCTTTTCTTATGGCAAAACAGTGTCTTATTTTCTTTCTCCTCTTTTACCAAATTTTTGTTTTATTCTTCCTTTCTTGATCTTTCAAATGTCTTATTTCTTATTTATTTTCCTTTTTTAATTTAACCGCTTTCTTCTTACTCTGGATTTGGAGCACGTAACATTTTTCTCTCTCGTCACATGAGAATTAGAAGTCCATTAACACCTCTCGTCTTTGCTGTCTGTGTCTGTCCGTTCTCCTGTGTGTTAATCTTCTCTCCTCGGCGCTTTATTACATGCAGCAGACTCTCACTCACGTGGCGTCACCTTTGTCTTCTCTTTGGTGTGCTGTTACTTGTTGTTACGAGAGAATTCAAGGAATTTTTTTTTTTTTGTTCTGTTTTCCAATTAATGACTCCCATTACTCACTTCAACTTTTTTTTACCGTGTTCATTTTCATGTGAATTGATGACGGTGTGTACTTTTTATTGGTTTGAGCTTACTTCTCTTTAGTGTGTTCAGTTTGTTTTGTTAGCTTTTATTTTTAAGTATATATATTTTTTATGATAGGTTATCAGTAGTGGTAGTGATCTCATTATGTTAAGGAAAAAAAAAAGGAATGAATACAGACACATCGGGCAGACGTTTACAAATACTGTTGTGGATCTCGATATTTTAACCATAATATATATATATATATATATATATATATATATATATATATATATATATATATATATATATATATATATATATATATATATATATATATATATATATATATATATATTTTTTTCGTATTTTTTAAAATTTGTCAATATAGAAAATTTTGTTCACAGAATCAATCTCATTGGGGTGAAAAAAAGATGAAGAAAAAAATGTCTCTTTTTGGTATAGATAACGTAACTATTATTATTTGTTTTCGTATTCATTACTAAAGTTTGTCTATATAGCAAACCTTAACATAATTATTTGTCTTCCTATTCCACGTCTTCATTGTGGCCGACTTCCTCTTCGTCGTTCCTTGTAGTCGTCTCTCTCCCTCTTCCATCTCCATCACTACATTTTTCTTCTCTTCCTCCTCTTCCTCCTCCTCCTTTTGTTGTCCATTTCCCTTAGTGTATATTACACTGAGTAGCCCTCGCAAACAGTTCGTAAAGAGCAACAGGTATGGTGGTGTTTGTTATTTCTTTGTTTTCATTTGTGGTTCCCCCTCCTCCTCCTTTCTCCCCCTCCTCCTCCTCCTCCGCCACCGTCACCTGAGGGCCTCGTGATGGCTGTGATCAAAGAAAGTTTTAATTCGGCCAAACAGACGGCAGTGTTTCCTCCTTGGTCATTATATTTCTATTATGACCCTGCCACTCCTTTCTAATTGCCCGGATTTCATGCTCCGTACCCGCACGCACACACAGTAGAACACACACACACACACACACACACACACACACACACACACACACACACACACACACACACACACACACACACACACACACACACACACACACACACACACACACACACACACACACACACACACACACACACACACACACACTGTAAATCGCCACAATTGACATACATTGGTTCTTGACCCTTAAGTAGATCTTGTGTTGTTTTATTTTTTTTTATTTTATTTTTTTTATTGTTCGTTCAGGTCTTATCTTTTAAGTGGCTACCCTCAAGTATACTGTAATTGATTTTGTTTTTTCTTTCTTCGTTTATTATTTCATTATATTTCGTTTTCCTTGGCCCCTTGACTTGCACGCACGTATGATGTAGCACACACACACACACACACACACACACACACACACACACACACACACACACACACACACACACACACACACACACACACACACACACACACACACACACACACTACTGGGAGTTAACGTGACTGTAAATCATGTTCATGTTTTACTTGCTTGTATTATGAAAAGATACTGCTTCCTTTTATGGTTTTAGTGGAAAAAGAAAGAGGAGAACGAAAAGGAGGAGAGGAGGAGGAGGCTAATATTAAGAGGAGGAGAAGGAGGAAGAGGGTGGAGGAAGAGGAAGAGGGTTCAGAAAAAAAACAACAATAAACCAAATAAACACAGGAATAGCGAAAAAAAAAGAGGCAGAGTAAGTAACTTGGACTAACAAAAAAAAGACAAAAAAAACATGAAAAGTGAAGAGTAAGAAGGTCAGAGAGAGAGAGAGAGAGAGAGAGAGAGAGAGAGAGAGAGAGAGAGAGAGAGAGAGAGAGAGAGAGAGAGAGAGAGAGAGAGAGAGAGAGAGAGAGAAACATAACCCCAAAAATAATAGCAGCTACAACAACTATCACCACCACCACCACCACCAATACCCCCCCACCACCACCACCACCACCACCACCACCACTACAAGCCCAAAAACTCTAAGGTTGTCTCTTATTACATCCATAAATACCACAGCGATCACAATGATTTTCTGGCGTGGCATCTGTAAGTCGGTTAGTTTATAATCACTAGGTGTGTGGTTGTTAGCTAGTTGTGTGAACGAGTGAATGAGCGAGACTTGTGTGAGGCATGAATACGTGTATGAGTGAACGAGCTAGGCTTCAGTCATAAGTGTTAAGTGGAAGTGCGCGGCCTGGCGCCGAGAGATCACCTACCTCCAGCCTTCTGTTCACACCTTCTGTGAATAAACACCTGCACTGTTACCTGCGTTTCCTGTGCCCCCAGCTGGTCAAGAGTCGAACATGGCGCAGTGAGTAGGATCAGGACAAGGCTGCAGTGGGTACGGCGCAGAATGGAGAAGCAGTTGGAGGCGCTGGCTGCCCTGCTAGCGCGACAGTCGGAGCAGAGTCAGGCTCTGCTAGCGCGACAGTCGGAGCAGAGTCAGGCTCGCGAGGAGCGTTTAACCCAGCTGCTGGAGAGAGTGGGGACACAAGCTCCCAGTCGCACCACGGCGAGCAATGAAGGCGAAACCACAGCCCGCAGCACGTCTACCCAGGGCGCGAGGTTCCCGACGTCCGCCACCATCATTCCTCACTTAACGGCGTCAGCATCTTTACGTGAGTTCGACACGTGGCGCCATAAGTTTGAAGGATACGTAACCCTCGCCAGGATAGACTGTCTCTCCCTGGCTGAGCAGAGGGCGGCACTCGCTGCTGTCCTAGACGACGAGTGGACCCGTACACTTCGCTACGGGATAAGCTTACCGAGAGACGCGGAGTTAAGAACCATCCTCGATGCAATGTGTGAGTACCTGCGAAGCCAGCGCAACATCATCATGGATAGAAGAGACTTCTACTCCCGCGTGCAAGAAACGCAAGAAGGTTTTGACGACTTTTTATGTGCTGTTAAGGAAATCGCCAATTTCTGTGACTTTTGCGACCAGTGCATAAACCATCAGCTGCGTGACAGAATTGTCGTTGGGACACGAGACGAAGTGGCTCTGAAACGCATGCTGGAAAACAAGAAACTCACCCTTGAAAACGCCATAGATATTTGCAGAGCATCAGAGAGCGCTAACCAGTGTAGTGCAGTACTAAGGGGCGGCTCTCACTCTTCGAGCCATGGTGTGAACGCTGTCTCGAACTACAGGAAGGGCAGTTTCGGGGGCTCAAGCCCCACGGGCTGTTATCGTTGTGGCAAAGATTGTCGCAGTGACAAAAGGGGATGCCAGGCAATAGATAAAGTGTGTCGTAACTGCGGGAAAAGAGGGCATTTTGCGAGTGTATGTCAGCAGACAGTGAGGAAACGACGAGGAGCTTCGAGGAGTTCCTCAAACTGTCTCTCCTCATCGCGGTGCAGGCCCGAGGCGGGGAGCCAGTGCCAGTGTATACCAGCTCTTATCAGGCGTATACACAAAGACGGTGACGGCACGACCTGCGCCCCAGGTGCTCATTACCGCCACACATCCCGCTGGAAGAGACAAGATTACGTGGACTCCTGACTCTGGGGCCGAAACGACCGTTATTGGCCTCGACACGGCAACACTCCTTGGAATCCCGCCCTCCAGCTTGGCGCCCGCTGATGGTGATGGACTTTATGCTGCCGGTAATCACCCCCTCACCTGTGTAGGAACTTTCTCGTCGCACTTGCAACTGGGCGACAGGGAAGCTGAGACTGTTGTGAGCGTGGTGAAGGAGGTGAAGGGGGCGCTGCTTAGCTGGTACGATTTCCATCGCTCTCGGAATCCTCCCCGAAGATTTTCCGGCTCAAATCCGACCGCTACGCAGGGAAGAACAGCACACCGGCAACAGCTCCATCAAGTACCCGACCGCCTCGCAGCCACCTCTATCTACGCCCACAGAAGTGATCAGCTGGCCTCATTCCTACGACCCAACGCCACAGCAGCGTGCGGGGCACGCTGCTGCTGTGATCAAGGCCTTTCCCAGCGTCTTCGAAGCAAAGGAAGGTTTACGTGCAATGGCTGGTGGATCCAATGGCCATCGAGTTGACAGACGACGCTCGACCCTTCGCCGTAACAGCATCTCGTACAATCCCTTACAATTGGCGTGAAGAAATTAAGAGCCAGTTGGAAGAGCTGCTTAACAAGGGAATCATCGAGAGTGTGGACTACCCTACGGCATGGTGCCACCCCATCGTGCCTGTCCCAAAAAAGACATCTGGTGTAAGGCTGTGTGTTGACCTGACACGACTCAACCGTTACGTGAAGAGGCCCGTGTATCCAGTGCGCTCACCTCATGACGCCATCGCCTCGATCGGGACCGGAGCAGTTTGGTTCACCACTCTTGATGCCAAGATGGGGTATTTTCAAGTCCCCATTAGAGAAGAAGACCAGGATTTAACCTGCTTCATAACACCTTGGGGTCGGTACAAGTTTCGGCGAGCGGTTATGGGTCTCGTCTCGTCTGGAGACGAGTATAACCGTCGAGGAGACCAAGCTCTCGGCGACATACCTAACACCATCAAGATCGTGGACGACATCCTGGCCTATGACTCCACCTACAGTGCGCACTTAGCCCATGTCATTCAGATTGTGCGGCGGTGTGACCAGCACGGCATCACTCTCAACCCACAGAAGTTTACATTCGCGGAAAGAGTGGTAGATTACTGTGGTTACTCTGTTTCTGGACAAGGCTACACGACAGACTCAAAGAAAGTTAAGGCAATCTCTGACTTCCCACGACCACAGCACATCACCGACTTACGATCATTCATGGGTCTTACAAACCAGCTTGGAAGCTTTTCTCCTGCTGTGGCTGCAGCTGCACAACCCCTCAGAGATCTCTTACGCCCGAAGAACAGTTGGTGCTGGTCTCCTAACCATGAAGAGGCGTTTGAGAAGGTGAAACAGTGTCTCGTCAGCCCACCTGTCTTGGCATACTTCGACCCATCATTACCAACGATGCTACAGACTGACGCCTCAAGGATGCACGGATTTGGATTCGTTCTCCTGCAGAAGCACAGTGACCAGTGGAAGATGGTGCAATGCGGGTCAAGATTTGTTACAGACACAGAGAGCCGCTATGCAGTAATAGAGTTGGAAATGGCTGCAATCGTCTGGGCAGTCAGGGAAATGTGGCACCTACCTGAAAGGACTCCCTCACTTCGATCTAGTGCTCGACCACCGCCCGCTGATACCTCTCCTCAATAGCAAGTTGTTGGGAGAAATAGAGAACCTGCGGCTGCAGCGCATGAGGGAGAAGCTTGCTCAGTATTCTTTCACAGCAAGCTGGCAAAAGGGATCGACACACTGTGTGCCCGACGCCCTCTCACGTGCTCCAGTACAGGACCCAGTGGAGGAAGAGGATGCTGCTACTTCTGGTGACCTCGACCCTCTCCACTCAGCGGTCATCTCAGCGTTATCTGCCACCAATGAGGACGGCGTCCGCTTAGCACCACTCCAGGATCAGACTGTGGAAATGGTACGTGCCGCAGCAGCAAGAGACGGGGAGTACTGCTTGCTCAAGAACGTCATCATCGAGGGCTTCCCTGATCATTGCCACGACCTCGATCACCGCTTGCGTACGTACTGGCCGGTGCGCAGTCTGCTGGCCGTAGACGACGACCTGGTGGTTTACGGGCCGAGGCTTCTTATTCCTCACAGCCTCCGCCGAGAAACACTAGAGCGACTCCATGACAGTCATCAGGGGATGGAGCGCACCAAGCGACGGGCCCGACAAACGGTGTACTGGCCTGGTATGGACAGAGACGTTGAGAACGTCGTTTCTGGATGCTCACTATGCCGTCCACTCCTACCAAGCCAAGCCAACGAACCTCTCTGGCAGGACACGGACACACCCAGCAGGGTGTTTGAGTCAGTTTCTGCAGACTACTTCCACGCAGCAGGCCGTACATACCTCGTGTATGTAGATCGCTTGTCTGGGTGGCCTCACGTGTCTGCATGCTCACGTCCAGCATCGGCTGATCAGCTCGTTCGTGTCCTTCGGGGTGTGTTCGCCGACACGGGCGTGCCTGTTCTCCTGAGGACTGACGGTGGACCGCAGTTCACTTCTTCATCGGTACGGCGCTTCCTGGCTCGATGGGGGGGTGGAGCATCGTGTATCTTCACCTCATTATCCACGCTCCAATGGTCACGCCGAGGCAGCGGTCAAGTCCGTGAAGAAGCTGATCCTCACGACCACACAGCAGGGACACCTGGACGAGGATGCGTTCGCTCGCGGGTTGCTGGAACTGCGCAACACTCCGAGGGCGGAAGGGCGATCACCAGCACAAGTCCTCTTCGGTCATCCTATGAGGTCCTGTGTCCCGGCTCATCATCGCTCATACGCTCAGCAGTGGCAGCGCGCTGCTGATGAGTGCGACGCCAAGGCAGAGCGACTGAGGAAGAAAGCGAAACTTCGCCACGACGCGTCCGCCCGTACTCTTCCTCTCCTGCACCTCGGTGGCCACGTCGACGTTCAAGATCACACGACAGGCCTCTGGGATCGCCTGGGTGTCATCGTGGCTGTTGGGCGAAGGAGAGACTACCTCATCAAGATGGGCAGCGGTCGCGTGATGTGGCGTAATAGAAGACACCTACGCCCACACAGACCTCTTGCTCCCCTTCCTGTCGAGCAGCACACCGCTCATGGCGGTGCAGCGCTTCAGCATCAGGGTCACGAGGAACACCACCATCCCGGCAGCCCGGAGCATCAGGGTAACGGGGTACACCGTGGCCGAGAGCAACCAGAGCGTCGAAGCAGCCGACAGCGTAGGGAGCCGAGACGACTGCAGGTGCGGTGGCACCGTAGCACCTACGATTAGTCGTACGTGTTCATTGTACGCTGTGTTTGTTTTGTGTATATGTACCGTGTTTTCTGTACTTCAATCATTGTAACTTTGTTTCATGTGTTACGGTAGCCATAACAAAGATAAGGAATCTTCCTTATGTCTCGGGGGAGGTGTGTGGTTGTTAGCTAGTTGTGTGAACGAGTGAATGAGCGAGACTTGTGTGAGGCATGAATACGTGTATGAGTGAACGAGCTAGGCTTCAGTCATAAGTGTTAAGTGGAAGTGCGCGGCCTGGCGCCGAGAGATCACCTACCTCCAGCCTTCTGTTCACACCTTCTGTGAATAAACACCTGCACTGTTACCTGCGTTTCCTGTGCCCCTGCTGGTCAAGAGTCGAACACTAGGAATCGCGACATTAATAAACCAAATAATAGTACTAATAATAGCCAGGGCGAGATAATAGCAATAGCCAATGTGTATGAGGGTAGTAGTGAAGGCCGGCGGCGCAAGGCGGGGTGATGGCTGTGACAGTAATGAGAAGAGTGGAGGAGAAAAAGGAAGAGAAGTAAGAGGAAGAGAAGGAGAGAGGATGTAGCCGAAGGAGGAAGAGGACGAGAAGGAGTACGAAAGGTAGAGAAAACGTGGGAGGTGCGAATTTGCAGGGGAATGAGGTGGAGGATTGATAACAAGAGATGAGAGACAGGTAGGAGGGAGAGGTGAGATGCCCAAAAATGAGCCGCGTACATCACACACTTGATGGTTAGTTTGCATAAAGAGACGGACTTGATAAGGGAGCCACGGCACCACTAGATTGGGGCAGAAAGGAGGGTTTGGAGGACTACTGTGGAAGGTGAAGCAAAGTGTGGCGCAGGTGAGGAAAAAGACAGGTGGGCAAGAGAGAGAGAGAGAGAGAGAGAGAGAGAGAGAGAGAGAGAGAGAGAGAGAGAGAGAGAGAGAGAGAGAGATAGGAAGGAGGGGGGAGGGGCAGGCAGGTCTAGGTGAGGCAGGGAACCCGTCAAGGTGTCTTAAATTAGGGGGTCTGATGCAGGTAGGTGTCGGGAAGATGATGGGGAGGAGGAGGAGGGGAAGGTGGGGCAGGCAGATGGAAGAGGGAGAGAAGGAGAGAGGGGGAGAGAAGTGGGCATGTCAGGAGGAGGGATTGGAAGGGGGAGAAGCTATGTTGAGGAGTGGTTTGGGAGGGATGGAGACATATTGAACAACAATAGAGGATAATGAACAGATAATAACGTGAAGAGAGGATGGTGAGGGGAATGAAGGATGGGAAGCGAGGATAAGAAAGACGCGGGGAGAGAGAAAAATGGAATAGGTGCTTTATAGAAAAGGGAAGGAACGTTAACTTTTAGCTGATTGAATAGATTAAGAAAAGATAAGGAGGGATAGAGTAATGTCCGTCTTTAAGGAGAATGATGAAGGGGATGAGTGGAGGAGTTAAGAGATAGGGATGATAAAGGGAATGACACAAAAAAAAACAGAGAGAGAGAGAGAGAGAGAGAGAGAGAGAGAGAGAGAGAGAGAGAGAGAGAGAGAGAGAGAGAGAGAGAGAGAGAGACAGCAATACTCGGAAGAAATAAATGAAAAAAAAAATTCTTGAAGCAGAGACGTGAGTGGAATTGAGGCTAATAATTCCTCAGATCTTGTGGTCCCTCGCTGGGTCAATAATGCGAGGTCAGAGGTCAGCTTTGGACCTTGAGCTGCTGAGATTCCAACTCGTATGACCTTGTAAGGAGAGAATTTGTCGTTTTCTAGTATATGAGTGCTAAGGAAGTGTATTTTTTTTTATTTGTCTTTGTTGTGTGTACTGTATTCTACATATTTTTGGAGGTATAGAGGTAATTCTACGCGCACACACACACACACACACACACACACACACACACACACACACACACACACACACACACACACACACACACACACACACACACACACACACACACACACACACACACACACACACACACACACACACACACACACACACACACACACACACACACAAACCTACATCATTACCTACGTCAGCGGTTCTGTGTGTGTGTGTGTGTGTGTGTGTGTGTGTGTGTGTGTGTGTGTGTGTGTGTGTGTGTGTGTGTGTGTGTGTCGGTGGCCTTGGATTTGCGGTCTGTAATAAGACTCTTGTAAAGCCCGGTCCTCCCTGATCCCTGACACCTCCCCCCTCATACCTGCCGCCTTCCACACCTGTCCTCTCTCTCTCCTTCTCTCTCTCTCTCTCTCCCTCCCTTTTTCTGGCTCTCCTTCCCGCGCATTCCTTCTCCGTGTCCTTCTTTTGTCTCATTTCTGCCCTTGAAAAGTGTATGAGATTTACATATGTCGGCTTGCATGTTTGAGAGAGAGAGAGAGAGAGAGAGAGAGAGAGAGAGAGAGAGAGAGAGAGAGAGAGAGAGAGAGGGGAGGGGAGGGTGAGCAGGTCTCACACACACACACACACACACACACACACACACACACACACACACACACACACACACACACACACACACACACGGGCGCGCGCGCGCAAACATTTTTTTCTTTATGTAGTACTATGATACTTCATGATAAACCTCTCTCTCTCTCTCTCTCTCTCTCTCTCTCTCTCTCTCTCTCTCTCTCTCTCTCTCTCTCTCTCTCTCTCTCTCTCTCTCTCTCTCTCTCTCTCATAAATTTCGGGGAAGTCCCATGTTTTTTTTCTCTTTCTCTTTGTCATTTTTTTCAGTCCGTGTCCTTGTCCATGGAGGGAGGAAACCATTATTTTTTTTGTTCGTATTGTTAATTTTCTTGTAAAATGCGGGAACAATATGAGTAGCGGAAATGCTTTTTATCTTTTTTATTCTGTTTTTTTTTCTTTATTCTGTATCATGAGTGTTTTATTGAGTTACAATTGTGAGAATGTTGCGAGTTTGGTGTTTTATTGTTGTATTAGTTTCAAAAATTTGTTGTTTTGTTGTTCAGCTGAGTGTGATAATGCTGGGAACAGAGACACAAGCTTTATTACTACTAGTGTTGATGTTATTAGTCTGAGTATTGATAATAGTAGTAGTAGCACATAGCAAGATATGGATTGGTAGTACATTTAGTTAAGTGTGATAAAGTTTGTCAAAGGATAATGTATGGTGCTATTAGTGTTGCTGTCGATTTTGTCATTGGTGGCAGGGATTGTAGATGTGATAGTACCTGTAGTAATAGTTAGTAATTGGATGTTAGTATGAGTATGTGACAGTTTTAATCAAATGTGATAAAGCTGGAGAGAGCAGTGTGTGTTATATTGCTGGTGCTGGCTGATGTTAGTATTATACGTAGTAGTAGCAGTAGTAATAGTGCATAAGAGGGTCTTAGTAGGAAATATGTTGCTTATTTTAAGACACCACACGAGACACTCTTCACTCTTCCCTTTGTGAAATCTCCGTCATCCCTCATACACCTTTTGTCTCGCATTCCATTCCCATACCCTGCTAGAGAGAAATACACTCATACAATAAGTTAATAATGCATGTCTGAAATACGAAACAGATGCCATAGAGAAGAAAAACAATATTAGAACAAAAATATCATCAAACGTAACATTAAGTTTATATACGAATGAAACAGAAAAATAAATATAAAGACAGATAAAAGTGACACTGAAAATTGTGAAGGGAAAGGAGAGAAAAGAAGTGGAGGAAAGGAGGAAGAAAGTACTAGAGGGAGAGGAGGAGGAGTGAGGAGAGGGACCAGCTGACACCTTCACCCTCAGGACACCGCCTCTTCCTTCCCCGCCTTTCTCTCCTTCCACTCCTTCACTCCTTACATTCTTCCAGTCTTTCCTTTTCTTCTTCTCTGACTGCCTCTCCTTCCCTGCCTTTTCTCATGCCTTCCTTCTCTTTCTCCCTATGTCTTTAGTAGGTTCAGTATACATACGAACGAATACACACACACACACACACACACACACACACACACACACACACACACACACACACACACACACACACACACAAGTAGCGACAAAAACATGTAAGTGATGATTAATTATGTTTATTAGAGAAGTAAAACAGAGAGAGAGAGAGAGAGAGAGAGAGAGAGAGAGAGAGAGAGAGAGAGAGAGAGAGAGAGAGAGAGAGAGGCGGCTTCCCCTGATCGAGCCGTAGCCGATGAGCGCTGTGTGATGGCGGGGCCGAGAGAGGACGATTCTGTCATGCTGGTGTCGTAGATTAAAGGGTTGTGACGGTGACGGCCCTCGCTGGTGTCTCTCCTTGTCTCTGCGGCAACGGGAAGAGAGAGAGAGAGAGAGAGAGAGAGAGAGAGAGAGAGAGAGAGAGAGAGAGAGAGAGAGAGAGAGTCGTAAGTAATAAAAAAAATGACAAAATAATTATAGATACAGTAACATAAGGATACTGAAGAAATGGATGCAGCTTTATCGTGCATATGAGAGTGAATGGAAAAGTAAAGTAGGCAGGAGATGAAAGGAATAAGCGACTTTATAAGGAATGGACCAATGTTATACAAGAAAAGAGAGAACAACGAAAACCAAAGGCAACAACAGAAACGGAAAATGAAAGAAAAATTAAGCTAAACTCAACTCTTTATTGGGAGTGATTACAAAAAAAAAAATGATATACAAACGTGATCAGTCAAGAGAAGACTATACAGATACGAGTATATGGATGAGAATGTTTGAAGGAAATAGGTAGGCATGTTTCATACAAGGAGCGCCACGTGTAAGCCTGACGGGTTCTTGCATCTTCCCTTAGTTTCTTATGCTTTTGGTCTTAAAAGTTTGTACAAGAATAAAAATCATCCCAATTCTTTTGTAGTACAGTTAATAGTAACAACAGAAAATAGAGGTGGAATAGAAAAATGGTAAAAAAATAGCATAGGCCTTTTGGATTTAAGGAAGAGAGAGAGAGAGAGAGGGGGGAGGAATGTTCCACAAATAACTTCATCATTTGGGTAATTAAAGCCGTGGCCAGTCTTCGTCATTACCTGGTTAATTTGCAGCGTATTAATGCCGTAACTCAACCTTGATGGCCGCTTTCTGCCTAATATGCGGCGGCTGTAATGAGGATTTTGTTAATATAATCTAAATAAGAAGAGGACAAGTAATATTACAGGAGGGGTTGCATATTTTACTAGATATTAAGGTGATAAATTGACCTAATCGGCTGCTAATGTTCGTGCGGGACGGTAGAGATGAGCGAAAATGTGGCCCCAGGTGAGCGGTAGGTTTTGCACTAATGGAGAAACACCTATTCATCTTGCACGCTACGGAATGATGCGTTTCCCTGGCTTTCGTGTGGCGCTTTTATTTTTTTGCGGTGTACGTGAGGGTGAGCGGATTTGTGTGTGTTAGGAGGAGAAGGGCGCATATGTTTGTGAGTGTGCGTTTTGTTTGCTCTACCTGTGTCTTTCTCTAGCTGGTCTTCAGGTGAGAGCAATGTTTTGAGTTTGTAGGGATTTTGTAGTGGTTGTGTTGTTTTTTTAGTTTTTTTTTTCTTTCTCTACTTCTCTTTCTCTGTCTTCCGTGTGTTTTTTTAGGGCACACTTTGCATTTTAAAAGTTTTGCAAGTGTTTCCATACTTACATTCATACAGACGTTCTCTTGCATATATACAAAGACACTTGCATATGTACATACACATATATACATACATATATACATACATACGTACTTGGCCCTGCCTGAACACACACGCAAGCAAGTGCTTAGACTCAGCTCAATTATTAACTTTCCCTGAGCGTGGCGCGCGTGCACACACACACACACACACACACACACACACACACACACACACACACACACACACACACACACATAATCACGGTGAGGTGGTTTCAGACTGATGGTAGCGTCCAGCTCTGTATTACCCTCATTAATAAGGTTTATAACACTCATTTAATACGACTAAGTTTGGCGGAATTTTTATAGCAGGATGGCCGCCGAGTTACCGTTTCGCGCCATAGACACGGAGGCTGAGGCAGGACAGACTACGCTAGGGAGAGGAAGAATAGGGAAGGAAGCAAGGTTAGGGAAGGTAAAGGGTTGATGTAGGATAAGACAAAGGTAGCTGAGAGTGAGATAGGTTCAAGATTCGAGGTAAGATGAAGGGAAGGTTAAGTGTGAGGTAGGTCTAGTGTTCGAGGTAAGAGGAAGGTAGGTGAAGGCAGGGAGGAAGGCAGGCAGGTAGGAGGAAGGAAGGTAGGAAGGTCTCATTAGTTCACAAGGAGAGAAAGTTTGCCAGGTGCACGTTTGTTTAGCGTTGTTTCTCCTCAGATTTTTTCATGTGTTTATCTTTTGCGTTTTGCTGCTGCTGCTTTTTTCTTCTTTTTTTTTTTTTTTACCATGAGGGTTGTCTTTCTTTTCCTTTCTGGTTTATTATTATTATTATTATTATTATTATTATTATTATTATTATTATTGTACTTATTATTATTAATATTATTATTATTATTATTATTGTTATTATTATTATTATTATTATTATTGTTGTTGTTGTTGTTGTTGCTATTGTTGTTGTTGTTGTTATTGTTACTCCTATTTCTTGTGTTTTTTAAAGGAGTTTTTTTTTCTCTCTTTTTTTTCGTGTTATTTTTTTGTTAGTCATTCATACATTAATTACTGACACAGAAGTTGGAAGACATTTTTGGGTGTTTCCTTTATATGAAGGATACTTTCTCGTCAGATTTTTTCTTATCATAATTCTTGTTTTTTTTTTTTTTTTTTTTTTTTTTTTTAATAGCGAGTACTGCTTATTTTTTTCTGATTTTTCTCCACCTTTTATTTACCATAAGTTACTATGCATGTGTTACTATTTAGTACAAAAACTGAGACGTGTTTTACGCTCATTTATTTATTTATTTATTTATTTTCTAGAGAAAAGCCATAACAAACATGTAGATTAAAACTTACGAAAGCAGGAAATTTTGAATAAGTAAGATAGATTTTATACTAAATAATAACGACATTATTACAACTTCTTCCTGAATATATCA
The DNA here is from genome assembly GCF_035594125.1 of Scylla paramamosain. Taxonomy (NCBI): domain Eukaryota; kingdom Metazoa; phylum Arthropoda; class Malacostraca; order Decapoda; family Portunidae; genus Scylla; species Scylla paramamosain. The sequence continues at coordinate 21,956,133 of NC_087161.1, read as the reverse complement.
TAAATAATTATTGTTTCTGGTTATCTTTCTGGAAATATCTCAGCAGCGAAGGGTGAATCTCTGAGGGAAAGCATATACACTACATTAATATACGATACGGGAACAAATATGACTGAATTAGTATCTTACACAGAAAATAACGTAATTAAGAAGAGTTAGAAGCAACTTGCAGGAAAAGGGAAATCTAAAGAACACTGATGAGAGATGAAAACAGAGTAAATGACTTTTTATGTTTCGAGAAAAGGGAATAATATAAATGTTTTCGTGAATTAAGAAAGTTACCATTCTCTGATAGTTACAGGATAAAAAAAATAAAGTAACATTATAACATTATATACTTTTAGGAAAAAAATAAATAAAAGCCAAAGAAACTATAGAAATAATATTAAGAAATATGAAAAAATAAATTACAGAATATTTTCAGGAAGCATGAAACCCATTGACGAAAAATAAATATCAAACCAGTATTACTATGTATACACCTCCAGAAAAAAAAAGAAACTATTATTAAAAAAAACACACACACACATAAAAAAAAAAAATCGTAACAAGAAAACATAAAAAAAAACTGCGAAAATCCACAATAACACGAAAAATGGAATCAACACCATTACTTGCTCAGGGAAAGGAAAACATTAATAAAGGTAGCAGGCATAGACACAAGACAGCCTTGGGTGAGTCACAGGTAGACACTGATGTAATACTGAAGGAGAGGTATCAGGCGAAGAGTGTTTGGCGAGCATATTTGGCGCTGCTCATCTCAATCCTTCAGTAATAATGTCCCAACACGACCCGCGGGAATGAAATAGTGGCGGTAGCAAGAGGCGGGGAGTGGAGGGTAAGATGTTCATACACACACACACACACACACTCTCTCTCTCTCTCTCTCTCTCTCTCTCTCTCTCTCTCTCTCTCTCTCTCTCTCTCTCTCTCTCTCTCTCCCCCCTATTGAGTCATTTATACCACATCCGCTCATTGATTTAAGATACGATCAACTCTTCTATCAATCAATTAATTATTCAATCGGTCCAGAAGTCAGTGGTAACCTCCCAGGCTGAGCCGAGACGTCTCTTTGTTTTGGTTTGTTGCAGTTGAAATTAATGATAAAGATAAACGGTAAATTGTATTTTTTGTGGCTTTTGCTAGCAGAGAGAGAGAGAGAGAGAGAGAGAGAGAGAGAGAGAGAGAGAGAGAGAGAGAGAGAGAGAGAGGTGCATGTTACCTTTCCCAGAGTGGTGCGCGGCCCTGCTTGACACCATGAGGGGCGGGCGTTCGTCGGCCAGGCTGGGGTGGTGTGAAGCTTGGTGGTGGTGGGCGCTGCTTTATGGTTTGTCTTGATTTGTGTAAACTGTTCAGCTGGCTTTGTGTATGTGAGGGGGTGTGTTAATGAAGGCTGTTAATATGTCCTTGCTGGCTTGCTTTTGTAATTAAGTATTTATAATTCACAATGACATTGAGTCATTTCTTATAACAAAATTACTTTTGTATACAGTGTACTCATATATATACATATATATATATATATATATATATATATATATATATATATATATATATATATATATATATATATATATATATATATATATATATATATATATATAACTGATCACGTAAAATTATTGTAGTGATATTATTAATTACATAAAAATATTTAGCGAAAATACCAATGCTGCATACGTAAAATAACATTAATGATACAAATCATGATAATAATAGCAGTTAAAATAAACGATAGTGAGGATAATTATTATAATGACACTGGTGTTCTTCATGTCAGATGGATATAATTTCTTTCTCTGTATAATATTTTTTACACGTATTCATTCTTGATGCGACTCTTGTATTATTGAGCCTTGTAAATCTATGCAGGAAGGTGAGTATTTGTTCAACAGCCTCGTGCAGGAGTTGAATGCCCAGTGTTCATTTTGCATTAATATGCCTCTCATTCTTGTTTTTCTTCTTCTTTACTCTATGTATCAGTAAAATATTCTCTCGGTACTAAAAGACGCTTCTCAGTGGCAGAAAATACAAGAATATAAGTGAAGTCAGTATCCATAATTGAGTGTCAGTATTAGTACTTATCAGTTTTCTCTCTGACCTAAATGGGCACACACACACACACACACACACACACACACACACACACACACACACACACACACACACACACACACACACACACACACACACACACACACACACACACACACACACACACACACACACACACACACACACACACACACACACACACACACACACACACACACACACACACACACACACACACACACACACACACACACACACACACACATTAGCGTGGTACATTTGGCAATATCGTTAGAGCGCGTCGCGAAAGAGTCATCTGTTTCCTTGCGTGGCATCGTTAGTGTGATAATCTTGGTTGCACTTACCTCTAATTACCTGGCGAGGGAGTGTGAGCGTCCGACGACTGATTGGCAGCATTGATCACCTAAATTGTGTTACTGTGTGTGTGTGTGTGTGTGTGTGTGTGTGTGTGTGTGTGTGTGTGGTCTGTATACCTGATTAGCACAGCAGTGAGCTACATTCTTCCTCGCCACACGCACACCTTGCATGACGATATAAAAGCACCAATGAAAAAAACAGAATGGAATGTTAAGCTTAATATTTCAAACAATCATCTTTCTCTTATTTTTTTTTTTACCTTTTACTTGTCTTCTTTGCCCTCCACTTCTTTCGTCCTTCTTCTTTTCTTCCTTTCCTCACTTTTCCACTTTTGTGTCCAGGTCTCATGAAGGAAAGATTTATTCCAGGCAGTTGAACACCACAGCAGGTAACTTCTATATATGCCAGCAGGCTTTGTTACTCCCTGCCTCTGTGCTCCTCTGTTCCTCCCTCTCCTCGTGCGGTATAAGGGACATTGTGTCACTCTTGAGTTCTCCCTGAACACAAAGGAGCCAAGATATCACTTACTTTGTTCCTCTCTTCGCCTTAATTTCAAACATTCAGCTCCTGTAGCGGAAATTAATTTGGGGAGCTGGAATATCTTTTTAATTAATCCCTGAGGTGCGGCCGCCTGTCTGCCATACCAGGTGCGTGCAGGTTACCTTCCGATGCGCCGTCAATATGGTGCATTATCTCCCCCACAATGCGTCTGTCCTTCGAGGCGTGTAGGTCGGTATCGTCAGTTTGTGTCACAGTATCGGCATCTGTCTGCACCCACGTCCCCTTCACTGCAGCGTAATATCTTTCCCCGGAGTCGTGTTCTATTCGTCCCCGTAGATAACCATCAGGCTGAGCTCCTTCCCTCGCCGCATTGCTTCGTCCTGCCGCCGCTAGAGGGCAGCATTGTGCGGGTCTTGATGGTCCCCGCTTAAACCAACACAACAGACAGATTGGCTCGGTGCCCGCATCAAAATCAACCCTTTGCTCGCTTTATTACTCTAATGTCACGAGATCTTTGCATGTCCCGCCAAGGAAAGTGGCGGAAAGCATGAAATTACGGACGGGAATTGAAGTCCGCGAGGCTAATCATGAATATAATTGGACGACACAGGATGAGGAAGAGGGAGGAGCCAGCACGCAGAGGCCGACCAATGGCGTGGCGAGCTTCGAGTGACGTCACGGTCACCCTGCAGGGGATGTGTGTGTGTGTGTGTGTGTGTGTGTGGTGGGACGGTGTTGCATCTTCCTCGAAAGTCTGTCCTGTCTATGTTCTTTCCTTCTCCTCCTCCTCCTCCTCCTCCTCCTCCTCCTCCTCGTGTATATCTTCCTCCTCTTCCTTGTGTAGATCTTCTTTCTCCTCCTCTTCCTCTCCCTCCTCCTCCTCCGTAGCCGCCGATGCATAAGAAGTATTTTTTTCTTCCCCCGCAAACCGACTTCCGTCCCACGTAAGTCGAAATATCCGGTTATTCGGTCCAGGAGACTTGCATCGGGAGGTTCGGCGCGAGGAGATCTGTTTTGGGAGCGTCTTAGTGTGTGTGCGTGCGTGTCTGTGTTTGCGTCTGTGTGTGTGTGTGTGTGTGTGTGTGTGTGTGTGTGTGTGTGTGTGTGTGTGTGTGTGTGTGTGTGTGTGTGTGTGTGTGTGTTTAGCCCTCTGTGATATCTACTAGCGTTGTCATTTTATTTTCCAACTCCTCCTCCTCCTCCTCCTCCTCCTCCTCCTCCTCCTCCTCCTCCTTATAGTGTATGTTCTAGATAAGCCTTTCCTGCTATTTACCTATTTATTTTTATTTACTCACACAGATAAACATTTTTTCTTCTTCATTCCTGTTAAAATCGCTTATCTTTCTTTTCTTACGTCATTCATATATTTATTGTGTTTTTTTTAATACTTGTTCCACGATAAGGGTTAGTTTATTTTTGTTGTGGTCGATTACAAGCAGAGTCCCTGTTTTATTATATTTTCCTTGTTTTATCTTCGTATTTATGAGTGTGGGAGATATGCAAAATGGCTCATTCATTATAGTTTGTATCTAATGCCTCTAAAATTATGAGGGGCGTCAAGATGGATGGAATGTGAGGGAAGGAAGCCATTTTGTCTCATTTCTTTTTTTTTTTTCCTTCCTCGAGCATTCCAGAATTTCCCATTAATCACAGGACCGCGCACGCACCACATACTGCCTCCACCACACACCGTCACTAGGCGCTCACTATACACACTCATGCTTCTGATATACAAGTACCCGTGCACTCACTCTCACACTGTCATCGCATCGCATTTCTTTATTTTGCTTTTATTTCTTTCCTCTTCTTTTTTTCTTTTACCTTTTTCTTTTCCTTTTTCTTCTTTCTTTTAGTTTATTTCTTTCATCCTCTTCTTTCATTTTTCCTATTCTTCTTTCTTTTTCTTATGGATTTTTGTTTTATAAGAACATAAGGAAATAAGGGAAGCTGCAAGGAGCCACCAGACCCACACGTGGCAGTTTCTGTATTTAACATACCTACCTATTCTTACGTACGAGTATGTGCGAGCAGATGTGTGTGTGTGTGTGTGTGTGTGTGTGTGTGTGTGTGTGTGTGTGTAGTGAGTAGTGTATATTTTTATCCCTACCTACTTACATACGTGTTCTAGTGTGTGTGTGTGTGTGTGTGTGTGTGTGTGTGTGTGTGTGTCTGTGTGT
>NC_087161.1:21933522-21943522 GCF_035594125.1 Scylla paramamosain | reverse complement strand
ACAGAACAAGATAAAATAAATAAAAAAGATGAAAAGACATACAAAAAACATTAAAACCCCAATCCTTATTCGCTTAATGGCCTTTCTCTCTGGGTTCGCAAGAGAGAGAGAGAGAGAGAGAGAGAGAGAGAGAGAGAGAGAGAGAGAGAGTAGTATTCGCAAACTTACCCAGTCCTGCTTCACGCTTCTCTTTGAATTACTGTTGTCTTTAATTTCAAGGGAAGCAAAGGGCCGTTAGTACTTCCACTCCATGTCCCCCGATTACTGTGCGTCACTCTTACTAATTCGCAGCCCTTCTCTATTGTCTCCTTTCGTCCTCCCCCTTTCAATAACTTCACTATTTTTTCTCATTTTTTCCTAAGTCTCCCTCCCGTCAGCTTTTTATGTACCTTTTTTTTCTACTTCGTCTCTCTCTCTCTCTCTCTCTCTCTCTCTCTCTCTCTCTCTCTCTCTCTCTCTCTCTCTCTCTCTCTCTCTCTCTCTCTCTCTCTCTCTCTCTCTCTCTCTCTCTCTCTCTCTCTCTCTCTTTTTCTCGTCTACTCTCTCGTGTTTCATTTTCTTTCTGGTCTCCCTCCTTTACCGTCTGTCACCTTCTCTCTTTTTACTGGCATCTTTATTGTGTTTGTGTGATTTTTTTTGTTTCTTTCTCCCTTTCTCTCTCATTCGTACTACTTTTTGTTTGTTGCAGTAGTGGTAGTGTCATCTTCCGTACGTTTGAGTGTTGAATTTTTGTTACTCTCGACGACTTTTTTTTATTGTCTATCTATCTTTGCGTATTCTTTGTTCTGTATCTTTCCCCAGCACAACTATTTTTTTCTTTAATTTATATGTAACCTTCTTCACATAGCATATCTTTTACTGGAGTGTATATTTTGTTTGTGTATATTTATCATCACCACAATTTTCTTCTCTTCCCTTGCTCCTTCCCCTGATGAATCGTAAAACTGAGAGTATTTCAGCTTTTGTGTTATGATGTTCTTGCTTTGGGTTATAATTTTCACCTTCACTTGTTTCCATGCTGCTCGGATTTCCATACGAGTTAATTTGCCTTAACTGCTAATAAGCTATCACATTTGTAAGATATGTATAAAAAAAAAAATTAGGACAATTTAAGAGAGCATAGATTATTATTTTTTTTTTTTTTGTACACGGGTTGCTCTTCGTTATAGGATTCTCTCTCTCTCTCTCTCTCTCTCTCTCTCTCTCTCTCTCTCTCTCTCTCTCTCTCTCTCTCTCTCTCTCTCTCTCTCTCTCTCTCTCTCTCTCTCTCTCTCTCTCTCTCTCTCTCTCTCTCTCTCTCTGGCCCATTATTACCATACCAGTCTTTTCATCATTTTCACTTTTCGTCCATCTTTTCGCATTATTTTTTCGTGTCTTCCATCATGATGACGGTTTTTCTTTTCCTTCTCTCTTCCTGGCCACATTTTCCCTCTCGCTCTTCGTCTTCGTCATCATCATGTTATTATTTCCTTCCTCCTATGTATTCCTTTGTTTCTCCTCTCTTCCCACATTTTCTCTTTCTGTCTGTCTGTCTGTCTGTCTGTCTGTCTCTCTCTCTCTCTCTCTCTCTCTCTCTCTCTCTCTCTCTCTCTCTCTCTCTCTCTCTCTCTCTCTCTCTCTCTCTCTCTCTCTCTCTCATGGGATTTTACCACCTTTCGCCTTCTCAAGAGCCAAAGATCTCTATGGAAAACCCTCATAATTCTAGACCCTTCCTCCTCCTCCTCCTCCTCCTCCTCCTTTTCGGGAACCACGCTCTGACACCATCATTATCTATGCTTCCCGTCTTTCTCTTTTTCAAACGTGCGACGATTTACCGACATGAGGCTGGAATGAGAACTTGGAAGAAGGGACAAGGAAAAAGGAATGAATTTATGGAGGGTTTTTGGTGTTGAAGGTGGGGCTCTCTCTCTCTCTCTCTCTCTCTCTCTCTCTCTCTCTCTCTCTCTCTCTCTCTCTCTCTCTCTCTCTCTCTCTCTCTCTCTCTCTCTCTCTCTCTCTCTCTCTGCGTCATTCCCTTGTGTCATTTTGTCGCCCCTGATTATATACATTACGGGTTTGACGCCCTAATTTATGGTGTAAAAGGTGGTAAGCAACGTGTGTCCCTCTTTGTGTGGCTTTTTGTTGTGTGCTTGTGACTGTGTGTGTGTGTATGTGTGTGTGTGGTGGGTGGGAGTTATGGTCAAGGTGTATATGATGGCTGGTGATTTAGACAGACAGATGTGTGTGTGTGTGTGTGTGTGTGTGTGTGTGTGTGTGTAGAGAGAGAGAGAGAAAAGGAGAGCATGTGTATAGAGATAGAGAGAATGTGTATTTGTGTGAAAAATAGCTTTTATGAAGGCATATTTTATTTACTAAAGACACTATTTTACTTATCTTTTTTGCAAAGAGAGAAAGAGACAGAGTGTATAGAAATACGTTTTATAAAAGGCATGTTTTATTCAGAGAAGACGATATTTTAGTTAGCTTTTACTTCCACTGAGCTGAAGCGAAGGTGGACATTGGAAAATTAAGATATAGTGTTATTTCTCACCAGGTGACTCACGGGAAGGTGGAGTTGGTGTTGCAAGAGGAAAGGGTGACTCATGCTGACTATTTGAAGGATTGATGGGAGGGTGCATTGCGGAAGGAAAGGAGGGGCAGAGGAAGAAATTTAGAACTGATAGTGGATGTTGGTTAGTATTTTGACAGGTGGGGCATGGAACGTGTAGTGGAAAGAAGAGGGAACATGAGGGAGAGAGAGAGAGAGAGAGAGAGAGAGAGAGAGAGAGAGAGAGAGAGAGAGAGAGAGAGAGAGAGAGAGAGAGAGAGAGAGAGAGAGAGAGAGAGAAAATTACTGAAGTGGAAGTGAAGTTGGAAGCGAGGAACTGAGTGGAAATGCCAATAGTGGTAAAAAGATAACGAAAAAGAGTTAGACAAGGAGAGAAAATGAGAAGAAAAAATATAACGATGAAAGATAAAAAAAAAAATGTATATAAAAAGAGAGATCATTGAAGTGTGCCCAAGAGAGAGAGAAGAAAAAAAAAGAGAACGAAAATGAAAAATGTCAAAATCATAGTTGGAAAGAGAGAGAGAGAGAGAGAGAGAGAGAGAGAGAGAGAGAGAGAGAGAGAGAGAGAGAGAGAGAGAGAGAGAGAGAGAGAGAGAGGAAGAAGAGAGGGAGGGAAAGTGAGGGAGGCAATTGAGACAGCTCCTCCCTCTTCCGCCTTGCCCTCCGCCCACGCCCCAACACCACACGTCCACTGACATATCACCCTCCCGCCGTCTTGATTGGCTCACCTCATATATCCGCGGCCAATCAGAGCGCCCCACGCCTTTGTTTGACGCACGCACTGTTGCCACACCGGCGGGGAACGATTGCAATTTTCTCACCTAATGATTAAGGTTTGTCACGGAAGGTCCTCGGCTCGCTCTCCCTCTCTCCCCCTCTCCCTCTCACTCTCCCCCAACTCTCTCCAGCTCGACGTTTTGGGAGATAGATGGATGGGGAGGAAGGAGGGAGAGAAAACTTTGGGTATGGATAGGGACGGGGAAAGAAGAAAGTGGAGGGATGGACGGAGGGAGAAAGGGAAAATTTTGGGCATAGATTGGAAGGAACAGAGGGAGAGAGGAAGAAAAAACTTTGGGTATGGATAGGGAAGGAGGAAGGACGGAGGGAATGGTGGAGAGATGGACGTAAGGAGGAAGGGAAAACTTTGGGCATGGTTTGGAGGGAAGAGGAGGGAGGGAGAAGGAGAAAACTCCGAACATCTCTTCCACTCCCCACTTTTCCTACCCGTGAGAATAATGGAAGAGCATCCTGTAGGAGCGAAAGGCTGTAGGAGGAAGAGGAGGAGGTGGACGAGGAAGAGGAGGAGTAGGAAACACGCTGCCTCCCCTGCTGTATCCTGAGGGCTAATCACACGTTCATAGCCCGATGGCGTTTTGATTAACAGGAAGGTTTTGAAGCTAGCTGTCCATTGTGAAGGAAAGGAAAGACCTCTACTCCCTCCCCTGCCCTTGCCTCTAACCCTTCCACCCCCTCTCCCTTCCTGCTTTCGGCTCCCCGCTGGTCGATGTCATGACGTGTTTACCCTCACGTCCACCGGGCCAAGAGAACCTCATAAATCATCAAGTATGGGGTGGGGTCTTAGCGCCCGCCAGACACACCAACACGCGACCAACATAATCATACGACGCGGTGCATTTGTCGACTTTTAAACCCCAGAATTCTAACCTTTCTGCCTTAGAGTCTGTGAACTGCTGGGAAATACGTATTTTTTTATTGGAGGGGGAATGTGGCAATGAAGGACAGAGGGAATGAGGGGTTTATTGAGCCTCAGAGCCCCTAAATCAAATTAATGTGGCCAGACTCCGCCCACAGCACCGATAGCGAAGTTCCATTTTGTCTTGGTGGCGGCGATCGAGGTCTTGATTAGCAGACTTGTTGGTGGCCGCCAGGTGTACGACAGGGGCAGGTGAGGGACTGGAGGTGAGGATGAAGGAGCAGGAGTGAGTAGCAGCAGCAGGAAAGCAGGAAGAAAACTAGGTTGTTGAAAAGAAAAAATAGATCGTGTCTCTTTTTTACTAGTTTCTTTTATATTTATTTATCTTCTTTTTAATTGTTTTTTTCTTTTCTTCATCTTATTTTCTTTTCTTCCATGTTTTTTTATTTCTTCGTTGTTCCTGTCTTTCTTCTTATTTTGCTTGTTTCATCCACTATTCATTCAAACTCCACTGTATCTATTCACCCATTCATCCATCTCTTCATTCACTTCCTTCCTCATCCATAATTTTCCTATCTTTATCAAAACTTTATTCATCTATCTCTCATTCTTCCAACCATCCTTTCTTTTATCCTTCCTCAACCCTCAACATTATCATCCCTCCTTCCCTCTCTCTCTCTCTCCTTCCCTCCCTCCCTCCCTCCCTTCTATCATCCCCGTAGCGATACCTGGGCCATCCTGCACCTAGTCACCTGTAATCAACGTTGTTACCTTGAGGCTGAAAAAGTGACACGGAATTCTCGGCTTATCTCTCCTTATTGGACGCGTCATGTGGGTCGTCTCGATGAAATTAGCCGACGGGAAATTAGGTTCACATGAGAATGCCTTTATGGATCCTGGTGTTCTTTTCTTTGATTTTTTGGTGTTTTTTTTTTTTTACTGGTATTACGGCTTTTTCAGGTATATTTTTTTTGCTATTTTCTTTCTTCTTTTTTGCAACAATAGTATTAGGGTTATTTTATTTTTTTATATTTTTTTATTTATTTATTTTATTTATTTATTTTTTTTTTTTTTGGGGGGGTTAAAGTGTTATAGATGTTATTTTTACTGCACATGAATTCTGGGTAAAGGTTTTCTTTAAGGGAATAGAAGTTTTTTTCTTTCTTTCTTTTCCTTCCTCTATTTCTTTCTTTCTTTCTTTCTCTTTAAGACTATTTTTTAACTAATATTTTTTTTTCTCTGTGATATTTTATTGTATTTCTTACTGTTAATATAGATGGAGATTGAATTGAGGTTATGTCAAGTAAAATAAATCCCATTTTTTTTTTTTTGTGTGTGTTTTTGTGCGGAGATAATAAAGCTGTATTATATTTATGATTTACAGGTTTTATTTCGTACAGGGATATTTATAGTATCGCATTTCATTTGTATCACCTCTATACAGAAAATTTTAACAAAGGTTACATAGAATAAGATAAATAATGCATTCTAATCGATGTTTCTTTCTTTCACTTTCCTTACTGATTCTATTTCACATGAGGAAGAAAACCCTAAAAATAAAAATGAATGAGAAGAAACGCTTCCCGGGCTTACAAGTTGAGAGTACACAGCACAGAGCGCCGCCAGAGAGTGTCCGGACAGAGGCAGCGTCGCCCCTCCATCACATGTTTACAAAAGCAACTCCACAGACCCCGAGCCACAATACGAGTAAAGCCAAAGAAATGGGAAATATATGAGTTGCCTCTTCCAGGAGCTTGAGTGTGTGTGGGAAGAGGAGGAGGAGGAGAGAGAGAGAGAGAGAGAGAGAGAGAGAGAGAGAGAGAGAGAGAGAGAGAGAGAGAGAGAGAGAGAGAGAGAGAGAGAGCGGCAGTCATTCAGGGGAGTGTATAAAAGGAAGACGGACACACAGTCTGAGGCGAAAAGTGCGTGGTATAGGAAGGAAAGGGAGGGAGAGGTACAAGGGGAGAGGAAGGGTGTGTGTGTATGGGTCTGGCGGGATGCCAAATGGACGACGAATGGGGAATAAACCTTCTAACTCCGAGGAAAACAGAAGGAGGAGGAAGAGGAGGAGGAGGAGGAGGAGGAGGAGGAGGAGGAGCCGGCCAGCAAGGCGCCGATACACCCTCAACTAGAAGGGCAACATATGTTATTGTTTTTTACAGTGCTAATTGGGGATTTAGTGGGGGAGGCAAAGGCGTGGGGGTGGTGGTGGTGGTGGTGGTGTCAGTGGTGGTGGTGGTGTTAGTGGTGGTGGTGGTGTCCTATGCGGCTGACCAAGATAAGTGGACATAAATTGCACTGGTGCGCACTCCGACACACACACACACACACACACACACACACACACACACACACACACACACACACACACACACACACACACACACACACACACACACACACAGTAACGTCTTCCCGATACCTGTAATTGTTCTTTCCGCCAAAAGTTATGAGAGAGAGAGAGAGAGAGAGAGAGAGAGAGAGAGAGAGAGAGAGAGAGAGAGAGAGAGAGAGAGAGAGAGAGAGAGAGAGAGAGAGAGAGAGAGAGAGAGAGAGAATGTAAGCAATCTTAGGGTGACATAAAATGTATAATGAAGAAATGCAGCAAAGGAGAACAAGAAATAGAGCTATAAAAATAAGCGAGAGAGAGAGAGAGAGAGAGAGAGAGAGAGAGAGAGAGAGAGAGAGAGAGAGAGAGAGAGAGAGAGAGAGAGAGAGAGAGAGAATGTAAGCAATCTTAGGGTAACATAAAATGTATAATGAAGAAATGCAGCAAAGGAGAACAAGAAATAGAGCTATAAAAATAAGCGAGAGAGAGAGAGAGAGAGAGAGAGAGAGAGAGAGAGAGAGAGAGAGAGAGAGAGAGAGAGAGAGAGAGAGAGAGAGAAATATAGACTACCCTAGACATGAAGGGGAGAATAAAGGAAGAGGGTAAACGAGGGAAAAGCATCTTAGAAATTGCCTTTTAACCTAGGGAGAGAAAGCTTCCCTCCATCCCTCCCTTCCTCCGTTCACCCCTCCCTCCTTTCCTTCCTTCCTTCCTTTCTTGCAGCCCTCTTTCTCTCATGCCTCCATCACCGTCTTGACTTGATGAAGACGAGTCACCCTTATTCTCCCTTTCCCCTCCCTTTCCCCCCCTTTCCCTACCTCTCATATCCTCCCTTGAGTTTCCATATCCCCTTATCCTTTCCCTCTGTCTCATCCAACCTGTTTTGTCCCCTCGCACCTCTCCCTCTTCCCTCCCTCTCTCCCCTTCCTCTATCTCCCACTCTCAGGACTCATGCATCTTTCCTTTTACCCTCTCTTCCCTTCTTCTGAATTGGTCATATAATCCTGCGATGCCTTCTGTATGTTTTCATTAAGGACGGGGAGAGAGAGACAGGGAGAGGAGGGAAAGGGAGAGGAGGAGGAGGAGGAGGAGAAGGAGTAGGAGGAGGAGGAGGAGGGGGAGGAGGAGGAAAAGTCGGAAGTTTGAGTGTCCTTAACTGGATTGTCTGAGAGGTTGTATTGCTTCTGTTTTCTCTCCTTTCCTTCCGTCGGCTGCGGCAAGAGGAAGGCGGTGCTCTTAGTCTGTTTCCTCTCTCTCTCTCTCTCTCTCTCTCTCTCTCTCTCTCTCTCTCTCTCTCTCTCTCTCTCTCTCTCTTGATTTGATAGAGGGTTCTTGGAGTTTTTAAGCTACTACTACTACTACTACTACTACTACTACTACTACTACTACTACTACTACTACTACTACTACTACTACTACTACTACTACTACCTTTACTACAAATAGCTTTATCCTTACTACATTTGCTTCTCACCACTATTATTACTACTGCTATTACTACTACCGCTGCTATCGTCACACAACTATTTTTACTACTACCACCAGTCCTAGGGTCACAAGTACTGTCGCCACTATTGCACGGGCGCCCACTGCTACAATTCCTCGCCTTACGGTGCAGTTATCGCCTCATCGACCCTGCGCTCTTTAGGCTTTCGACTCGTGATCGGGAAACGCAATCAAGTGCAGTAAGGGCCCCAAATAAATAACCAAGTGTCGGGTTTCTCGATGTAATTACTAGAGTTTCCTCATTAGTGAGTGAACTCCCGATAAGAAGGCAGCGGCCCACCAGTTAACTGCAGGTGTAATATGGATCCGCTAGCTTTAATTAAGGCATCGTCTGGGCCTCTGCCAGGTATAGAGATGCGAAAACGTAGACTCCCATTTGTGAAGTCAGTCAAGTAGTTAATACGAAGGAGGTGTTTGGGGAATTTATTAATGCTGAGTACTCGTGTTGGCAGTAGTTTTTTTTATTTTTATGTTCACTTTTTTTTTTTTTTATTCGTGTGGTAATATAAACTTGAAATTAATGTTGGTGTTCGTGTTTGCCGTATTTTGTTTCTGTTCATAATTTTTTTGCTAAATTCAAAATTAAATTGATGTTAGGTTCTCATGTTTGCAGTATTTTTTTCTATTATCTTTTTTTTTTTTTAGTTGTTGCCTTGATGTAAACTAAACATTAGGACCACAAATCATGTAGCATAATAATCCAAGCATCTACAAGCTAAAAATTCATAGAGATAATGTATAATAAATCAGATAACTTAATGAAACAAGTACTTGCAGGCTACAAATTCATGTAGATAATATATAAACAACACAGGTTTAGTCAGTATGCCAAGCCAAGAATTATGCAATCACTTTCTTGAAAAAAACGCGAAAACAAGTTCCTTAATCTAATTTTTGCGTTCGCGGTCCGAAGGCATCAATAATCCGTCTTGGGCCAAAAAACGCGCCTCTGATGCTGGCAAGGAAGATTTATCCCGACACACGGTACAGGTTACGTTGCCTCCAGATCGCACAGGTAATTAAGTACCTGTACCTCACCTCTATTTCCTTAATTACCTCGATAAGGCTACGCGCGTAACATGAGCCATCAGCCATAATTATCCCCCTCGACCCTTTTTTGTGATCGAGAGGCCAGGATGAGTGATATTTCCTGCGCTGAGTAGTGAGATGAGAGGAGGGAGAGGCGGCGGAGGTGCGGCATCACTCATCTTCCCGCTGGATGCTGGGTAGAGGACGAGGAGGATGAGGAAGAAAGAGGGAAGGAAAATTTATTAAGGTTTTTTTCTTCTCTTTCAAGGAGGCTGGCTGAGGGATACAGAAAAAATAAAAAATCTAAAAATGTGAAGATAGGCTGTTTAACGCATGGTAAAAAGGGATGAAATTGCCAATTTTATTATTACTACTACTACTACTACTACTACTACTACTACTACTACTACTACTACTACTACTACTACTACTACTACTACCATCACAACAACAACAACAACAACAATAATAATAATAGTAATAATAATGATAATAATAACAACACAGCAACGACAACAACAACAGCTACTACTACTACTACTACTACTACTACTACTACTACTACTACTACTACTACTACTACTACTACTACTAGTACAACCACCACCGCCACCACCACCAGAAAGGAGAGGACAAATTTGGAAAACCAGGTGAATCAGGTGAATATAGCAGAGTTGTGGACTGTTAAGGTGGCCAGATGAGGGACGTTGATGAATGAGGTGGTGGGGGGAGGCGGGGGCAGATGGGTATGTGGGTGGGTGGATGTTGGGGGTTTCTCCGTGTGGGTCAGAGTGGGTTCGGTCAGTGAGAGGAGGGATAGGAGAGGTGGGAGGGGGATGGGCGAGGGAACGAGATTAATTAGGGAGGCAGGTGATGTTAGGAGACATTTTTTTGTTTCTCCTCGTGTCCCCAAGGTCTGGATTCCTACCACCTC
>NC_087161.1:21916022-21923522 GCF_035594125.1 Scylla paramamosain | reverse complement strand
CCTCTCCTCCCACATAACCACGTCTCCTCAGCTCCCCTCAACTGTGACGGGTTGACAAGGCGCAGGGAGGGAGGGAGAGAAGAAGAGGGACTGGAGGAAAACGGAGATGAAGGACTGGGAGGGAGAGGGAGGGTGGAGAAAGGTGGTCAAAGGATGTATATGACTTGAATATTATTAAATCTGAAGCTCATCTCTCTCTCTCTCTCTCTCTCTCTCTCTCTCTCTCTCTCTCTCTCTCTCTCTCTCTCTCTCTCTCTCTCTCTCTCTCTCTCTCTCTCTCTCTCTCTCTCTCTCTCTCTCTCTCTCTTACTGTCTTATTTATATTGTGTCATAAATAATCGAGGTCCTATTTATCTCTTTGATGAAGTACTATGTAATTTTTACGCGCATACAAAACAACACACACACACACACACACACACACACACACACACACACACACACACACACACACACACACACACACACACACACACACACACACACACACACACACACACACACTTCCATTAACCAAGAACTCACTCTCCAAACCTTAATTTTTCCCACATCCCTTCGGCCCTTCACGGATCAGACAGATTTTAGCAAACCTCACGAGATTGAATCAACTTTTTTTTTACCCTCCTTCTCCCTTATTTTTTTATCTGCACACCCTTGATCTGGCGGTTACCTCCCTTACCCGAAGAAGAGGGCGGGATGAAGGCATGCTTAGGGATGAGGGATGGTAGGGGCGTGATAAAGATCGGGTGCAAATCAGTACTAGAGAAGGAGGAGGAAGAGGAAGAGAAGGAGAGGAACACCTGACTTCCTCGTGGCTTTCGCCCAGGTGACAACGTCCGCTGATGAGGATAAATCGTCAGGACGTGGCAGGTCGCTAGCCACGCCCATAGCAGGCAGGTGCAGGCGTAGACATGGGCGTGAGGTGGGTGTGAAAGGGCCTGTTGGTGGTGGTGGTGGTTGTGTAAGAGGTGATGTGTTAAGTGTGATGGTGATGGATGTTGTGGTTACTGCTCGTGTTGTTTCAGTGTGATTTTTCCTGCTTATTGTTGGTATTATTAGCAGAATTGTTGTTATTTAAGCGTAATTGTCATTGTTGAAATCGTATATTTTTTGTCACTTCGATTTTTCTTGATTTCCTGTTGTTGTTATTGTTTCTCTTACTACTACTACTACTACTACTACTACTACTACTACTACTACTACTACTACTACTACTACTACTACCACCACCACCACCACTGATATAACCATCCCCACCACAACTTGACCACTACCATAACTACCTCCACCACCACAACAACCACCACCACCACCACCACAACAACAACCACCACCACAACCACCACCACCACCATCATTTCCACAGCTCATCTCTTCAGTGAACGCATGCACCCTTTTTGTACCTCTCCTTCATTCCCTCTCGCTCTTCCCTGCCTCCTTCCCCCATTCTCTTTCCCTCATCTATTAGTCAGAGGGGTTAACCAAGGCAGGTATCTGATAACACACCTGTCAAAGCTCGATCATTAACAGCCCGGCAATGGATGATCTCAGGGTGTCAGACGTCTCGAAAAGTGAATCACCCGCTCGAGTCATCCGCTTCGAGGCTTCGCGAAACGCTTTGGGTACAGATTCCTTGGTTTGATTTGCATGCTTCGAATGTTTTACCGCGACAGATCGAAGAGGATGGGAGCGGGTTTGTCTAGTTCCCGCTCTCACCTTCTTGAAATACTAATTGGATAAGATTTTTCGTATAAGGCAGGCAGAGGACGAGAGAGAGAGAGAGAGAGAGAGAGAGAGAGAGAGAGAGAGAGAGAGAGAGAGAGAGAGAGAGAGAGAGAGAGAGAGCCAGGGTAAGGGACGAGAAAAACAAAAGAAAGGAAATAAAAGACTGTAAAACAAGAAGATATATAGTTTCATAAATAATTACAGAGAGAGAGAGAGAGAGAGAGAGAGAGAGAGAGAGAGAGAGAGAGAGAGAGAGAGAGAGAGAAATATTTTGTTTATACGGTGCGATAAGGCGATAGAAAAATGGACCAAAAGAATAACGTGTGTTCCTTGCATTTACAAACACGCTGAATGCAAGATCGCCGCTTTAGGTGTCCGGCGTAAATTGCACCGCCGAATGTATTTAGATGATAACAGTATTTACGAAGAGAACTTTTACTTCAATAGGTAGAAAAGTAGTAATAGTAGTAGTAGTAGTAGTAGTGATGGTGGTGGTGGTGGTGGTACGTAGAGAGAGAGAGAGAGAGAGAGAGAGAGAGAGAGAGAGAGAGAGAGAGAGAGAGAGAGAGAGAGAGAGAGAGAGAGAGAGAAACGAACTGACTGGCTGATGAAACTATTACATCACAACAACTAAATAAATAAAAGGCACTCAAGTTACAAAACAAAAAAAAAGGAAAAAAAGAAGTAAAAGCAATAAAACAAAAAGAAGAAGCAACTCGTCTAAACAAACATAAAGCCACTTGAAAGCTATAAACTTAATTACCTAAATACCTCAGTGCTGTGTCTGTCTGTGCGTTTAATTTGTGCGTCCCGATGATGCATTTCTACCGCCAAGAGAGAGAGAGAGAGAGAGAGAGAGAGAGAGAGAGAGAGAGAGAGAGAGAGAGAGAGAGAATCGAATACTGCTTCCCTCCCTGTGAACCCTATTTTTTACTCCCAGATCCTCTCAAGAAGGCATTTAGCTTGATCATTCCTGGCGTCCATCGCAAACTAAACAGGATGTGTCGCTATTATCATTTATCTATCCCTCCCCCCTCTCTCTCTCTCTCTCTCTCTCTCTCTCTCTCTCTCTCTCTCTCTCTCTCTCTCTCTCTCTCTCTCTCTCTCTCTCTCTCTCTCTCTCTCATCCGTGCGGAGAATGATGGTGGTGGTGAGACAGATGCTATTAGTGGTGGTGCCTGTGGTGGTGATGAAGATGACTGGTTGGATTGGCTTGTTTAGTTAGCAGTTGTGGTGGTGGTGGTGGTGGTTGTGAATTGTGTTTACTAGCTTAGGTGGTTAATTTGTAATACTAATTGTGGTTGATGGTTGGATGGTGGTCGAGTGGTGGCGGTGGTGGTGATGGTGGTTTGGAGTCATTTGTGGTTGTTAATGGTGGTGATAATGGTAGTTTCCTGGAGGGAGAGGAGAGTGGAAGGATGCAATGAACGAGGAGAGCATACAAGCTGGCGAAGGTCGAGGGCAGGAAAAAAGGAAGACATAAACAACAGCGGAAGAAAAGAAACTTAAAAACGTACGATTTTAAGTGTTATTTGTGTGTCATGTAATTGCTGCAACACTGTTAAGTGCTTCTGCTGCTGCTACTACTGCTGCCAATACTACTACTACTACTACTACTGCTACCACCACCACCACTACTACTGCTACTGCTATCATTACCACTACTGCTACCACTACTACTACTGCTACCACTACTGCTACTGCTACCACTTCTACTACTACTACTACTACTACTACTACTACTACTACTGTTACTGTTACCACCACCACCACCACTACTACTACTACTACTACCACTACTACTAACACTACTACATATTTTGGTACCTTAATGATGAAAATAACGATAATTTTAACTCTTTCACTGCGACATGGCACAATTCACAGCACTAAGGACAACGTACAGAATCTTTTAGAATATCCACAAGGAAGAAGAGGGATGAAAAGAGTAGATTATCTAATGTCTAACCATTATTATGCTCAGAGGTGGCTGTAGATAAAATAATAAATGCCTTAGAGTAGTTTGTGATTAAGGAAACATATCACATAGCAGTGAAAGGGTTAATAATGATGCTGCTGAAGAAGGTAATAATAAAAAAATAATAAGATAAAGAATCTCTCTCTCTCTCTCTCTCTCTCTCTCTCTCTCTCTCTCTCTCTCTCTCTCTCTCTCTCTCTCTCTCTCTCTCTCTCTCTCTCTCTCTCTCCCTTCCTCACACTCCTCTACAAAAAAAAAAAAAAAGCACCAGGCATTTACCTCTTGACAGCACGAGGCATTCCTTTTGTCCACGTCTGCGCAAAAATGCATAATGGCCAAAGACTTGGGTTCTGGGTTCGGGCGGGGCCACCTAATGCCTGGGAGTGTGTGGCGTGCTTCCCTCCGATGACTGGCTGGCTGGCTGCACGCTCCTCTCCCTCCCCTCCTTCTTCCTCTCCCCAGCCGCCAAGGTGTTCGCAGATGACGGCCAGCGAGCGAGCGAGATCCACGTGTCTTTATTTGGCCAATTCCTGTCCGATCTAATTGTACCGGGCGCTTGTTCCTCATTTTATCGTCTCCTTTTTTTTTTTTTTTTTTTTTTTTACTGCAACGTTCCCTGTGCCCTGTGTGTGTGTGTGTGTGTGTGTGTGTGTGTGTGTGTGTGTGTGTGTGTGTGTGTGTGTGTGTGTGCTTTAGATCGTTTTGCTTTCTTCTTCTTGTATGTTTTGCATTACTCTCTCTCTCTCTCTCTCTCTCTCTCTCTCTCTCTCTCTCTCTCTCTCTCTCTCTCTCTCTCTCTCTCTCTCTCTCTCTCTCTCTCTCTCTCTCTCTCTCTCTCTCTCTCTCTCTCTCTCTCTCCTCCCTGTGTGTGTGTGTGTGTGTGTGTGTGTGATTAACCTGTACATATATTTGGTTACCAGGTGAAATTTATTCTCGTCTGGAATTCCCATTATGAATAATAATGATCATCGGACACTTTCTCTTCCTCTCCCGCCCTCTCCCCTCACCCTCTCCCCTCTCCCCGTCTCTCCCTCCCACCCCTCCTCAATCATTCCAAATGTTTTGCGTAACTCACACCTCCATACTTCCATTTCTCAGTTATCCTCTTCTTTTACTATTCATATTCACTATTTTTCATGTCTTCATATCCCACCTCCGTTTAAATTATCATCTATACTTGTGTGTACTTGTATTCAGTTTCTCTTATTTTTGTTACTCTTCATCTCATTTTCTTCTTCCTGCTTTTCTTAACCCCATGTATCCAATACCTCATGTTCAGTTCCGCCTTTCTTTCTCCCTCTCTATCTCTAACCTTACCCTAGTACTTCTTCGCGTCTGTGTACTCAATACCTCATGTTATAAACCATCTTCCTTTCTCATTTTCTATCTCTAACCTCACACCATTTCTATTTCTTCACGTCCAGGTGTGTGGTGGACAGACAGGTGTGTTTGGGTGTACCTGCGCCTCCTTCTTGCCGCAGTAGGACGTCGCCCTAATGAAGACATCGCCGCCAGGAGCCTCGAGGTACGTATGTCCTGCTGTGCTTGTTTACTCCCCTGTCCCTCCTCAGCTCGTGTATGGAACGTTCGTGGTAGCTTGGGAGGATGTGAGGTGCTGGTGTGTCAATTGCTCTTATTTTCGTCAATTGTAGTAGTGATGGTGGCTGTTGGTTTATTTATTTATTCATTTATTTAATTTTATTTTATATGTTTATCTATCTCTTTTTTTTTTTCATTGCGTTTCATTGTAAGATGCATGAATGTGATGTTTTTTTTTATTTGCTTGGTTGGATTTTTTTTTTTTTTGGTGTTACGGTTTGATTTTATTTTGATTTATTGTCTCTTGTGGTACTCGAATCCCATTTTTTTTTTTTGGCCATCTTTTTCTTAACTTTTCCAATAATGCCTTTCTTTTTTTATACATTGATGTCACATTCATTGTTATTTTCCACCGCTTTCATTACCATATCCTTCCTTTTCCTTGATTTCCATCATACCTCTCTCTTTCCCTCCGTTTCAACCATCTTTCTTTTTTTCTCCATTTCCTTTTTCCTGTCTAACTTTTCCACGTTTCCTCTCCACTTTACTTTCACTTATTCTCTCTCTCTCTCTCTCTCTCTCTCTCTCTCTCTCTCTCTCTCTCTCTCTCTCTCTCTCTCTCTCTCTCTCTCTCTCTCTCTCTCTCTCTCTCTCTCTCTCTCTTCCACACCACTCTTCCACACTTTCCTGCATTTTCTCCATTTCCTTTCACGCTCTCCTTCTTGTAACCTTTCTACTCGCAATATACCTTTTCTCCCTTTGGTCTCTGTCCCTCCTCTTCGTCCCTCGCTCTCTCTACCTTCCATTTTCACCGTCAAGCGGTTCCCAAGAACGACCCCACAAGTTCGCTGCTAAGGTGCCCCGTGCCGCGTTCACTTGCCCAATCCGATTATGTTTGAGAAGAAATCACACGTTTGCTGCTTGGTGTTTATTGGGTCCGCGTCCAGCTGAAAGGAATGGAAGGGTAGACGAAGACGAAGAAGTAACGATAGAAAAAGGGAGAGAGAAGAATAAGAGAGAAGGGAGGCATATCGTGAGAACTGATGGAAAAGAGAAATACGAAAAGAAACGCGGAAAAGGAAGATGAAGAAAGAAAGAGGATGAAATAACGTGAGGACTGAAAGGAGAGAAAGAGAAGAGGAGAGAAAGGTAAGAAATGATGTGAAGGAACGATTAAATAAAGGAGAATAAGAGTTTTGTAAAGAAGAGAAATAAAAGGAGAAGAAAAGTCCATCAACCCGAGCAAATAAAGAAGCTACAAGGATCGATGAAGCTTTTGTTAGACATCTGGCTTCAGGGGAATGAGAGAGAGAGAGAGAGAGAGAGAGAGAGAGAGAGAGAGAGAGAGAGAGAGAGAGAGAGAGAGAGAGAGAGAGAGAGAGAGATTTTCCTACCTGATTTTTGTAGTTGTTGTTGTTGTTCCTTTTTACTTTAATAATCTTGAATTTTTATATCCTTTATTTGATTTTTACAACTTATATTTCATGTTCTTTTCTTTATTCTATTAAAACTCTAGTAATGGCACTTTTTAATCTCATTCTCCTTGGTAATCAGATTTATGTCATGCTTTTTTCTGTGTACTCTTTTAGGTAATCAGATTGGAGTAATGATATTCTTTTTTAGTCTGTCCGTGTGGAGGGATTCCCTTAGGTTATTGGACGCGGAGTATTCGTCTTCCTTATTGGCATTCTAAAGATGACAGGCTTATGGGCTATTCTGTATATTATATAGTGGGGAACTTTTACTTTATTGAAACGCTGTCAATAACTTCCTGGATTTTTACATATTCATTTTTTTCTTTTCCTTCTTTTATATTTTTCACGTCTTCTTTCTTTTGTTCTTCTTTCCTTTATCTTTTTTCTTTTTTCCTTTTCTTACTGTCCTTCTTTCATTCTTTCTTCTTTTAATTCTTTCATTTTCTTCTTTTTCTTCTTCTTCTTCTTCTTCTTCCATATTGTTGTTGATATTGCTGGCGTCGTCGTCGTCGTTGTTGTTGTTGTTGTTGTTGTTGTTGTTGTTGTTGTTGTTGTTGTCTTGTTGTTGTTCTTCTTTCCTCTCCCACCACTACCACCACCACCACGTCCTCCTCCTCCTCCTCCTCCTCCTCCTCCTCCTCCTCCTCCGCCACCACCATCACCATCACCTCCTCCATTACCACCACCACCACCACCAGCACTATTTCATCCTTTACATTTAACCCTCTCAAGTGCATAAGCTTCTATAAATAAGCCCGCGTATTGTCAGAGCGATTATAAATT
>NC_087161.1:21911022-21913522 GCF_035594125.1 Scylla paramamosain | reverse complement strand
TCATCTGTCTGTCTGTCTGTCTGTCTGTCTGTCTGTCTGTTTGTCTGTCTGTTTGTATCTATCTATCTATCTCTATCTATCTGTTATCTGTCTGTCTGTCTGTCTGTCTGTCTTTGTCTTTCTATCTGTCTTTCTCTCTCTCTCTCTCTCTCTCTCTCTCTCTCTCTCTCTCTCTCTCTCTCTCTCTCTCTCTCTCTCTCTCTCTCTCTCTCTCTCTCTCTCTCTCTCAGATTTATTTCTTCTCTCCCCCTCAAGATTTTCAGAATTTTGCTATTTTCTCGAATGCACTCAAGCGAAAGTGAATGACAAATGGTGAGAGGAGACAAAAGGCGGGAAAACGAAAAAGAAAAAAAAAATCGTATCACTAACACGACGAAGAAATATTTATGCTCTCGGAAAATTATTGTTTTGTGACAAGGAAAACGGATATTCACGGAGGGATAATTTCACTCCTGCCGCCCAACCTGGGATTTTTGGAATAATCGGAAAGCGCGGGATTTTTCTTGCTTGTTTTGCAATTTGAAAGAGTAAATTGAAAAGTCCGGAATGGCTAATATTATTAATGGGGCTGGCAACCTTGTGCTGTGCTGCGGCCAGAGAGAGAGAGAGAGAGAGAGAGAGAGAGAGAGAGAGAGAGAGAGAGAGAGAGAGAGAGAGAGAGAGAGGACACAAGGAAAGATAAGAAGGAAAGTAAACGTAATAAATAATAGTAAAAAATAGTAATTGTAATGAAATAGTAAAAATCATCGTAGTAGTAATAGTAGTAGTAGCAGCAGTAGTAGTAGTAGTAATAGTAGTAGTAGTTAGTAGTTGTAGTAGTAGTAGTAGGAGTAGTAGTAGTAGTAGGAGTGGTAGTAGTAGTAGTAGTAGTAGTAGTAGTAGTAGTAGTAGTAGTAGTAGTAGTAGTAGTAGGAGGAGGAGTGATAGTAGTAGTAGTAGTAGTAGTAGTAGTAGTAGTAGTAGTAGTAGTAGTAGTAATAAGAATTGAATTTGAGAAGAAGAAAGATAGGAGGGAGAGAGAGAGAGAGAGAGAGAGAGAGAGAGAGAGAGAGAGAGAGAGAGAGAGAGAGAGAGAGAGAGAGAGAAGGATGGAAAAAGTGTCTTCTTCCTTACAATATAAATATAAATATACAAAAGCATTATACATAATATTTTTACCTTAAAATGTTATCTAATGTTATCCCAAAATGCAATAAATCGTATATGTGAAAAAAAAAAAAAAGGAAAATGACATGCCTTCCTACCTTTTAATTAATTAATTCTGACATATATATTCCTGTTGAATTATGCGCACAATTTTTATTACTGGGCTGGGGAAGAGAAACCTGAATTTATTGGGTGATATATGATGCTCTCTTTCACTGTTTCAATAACACGACATGACTCTCTCTCTCTCTCTCTCTCTCTCTCTCTCTCTCTCTCTCTCTCTCTCTCTCTCTCTCTCTCTCTCTCTCTCTCTCTCTCTCTCTCACCATTAATGGAAGCAGTATTATGCGTACCTGTGGGATTTGCATAGTTATGTGTCCGGCTCATTGATCTAATTAGATTTTTTACCTGATTACCCAGACAGGCGATGCAGGTGAGGGGTGCGGGCAGGTGAGGGGGACGCCGTGTGTGGCCCTAGGACAGGTGTGCGCGCGGGGGTGTTCTGGTGGCAAGGTACGACGTAGGTGTCGTATTAAGAGGTATGGTACGAGTAGTGGTGGTGGTGGTGGTACGAGTAGTGGTGGTAGTGGTTGTAGTAGTAATAGTAGTGGTGGTAGCAGTAGTGGTAGTAATAGTGGTGATGGTAGTAGTATTGTTGTTTAATTCCACATGAAAACCGACAATAGTAACTTCTACAGCTACAAGTTCAACTACTACTACTACTACTACTACTATACTAATATAAATAATAATGGTAATTTTAATGACAAAAATAATTATAATAATAGCAACAACAACAACAACAACAACAACAACAATAATAATAATAATAATAATAATAATAATAATAATAATAATAATAATAATGACAATAATAACAATAATAATAATGACAAAATAACAATAATAATTTTGTTGTACCAGTGGCCATATCACGTGATGAACCAAATAACCAAGTGAGTTTTTATTGGACGTGAGTGTGTGTGTGTGTGTGTGTGTGTGTGTAGGTAGGTTGACAGGTATGTACATATGTATGCGTGACGTGCAATGATAACCACACAATACAAATTCTCACTTTCCTAATTTCTAGTGCAGTGTATTGTATGCACTCCCTTTCTCTTTTATTTTTACATCTGACATTTCATTAGCGGAAGCACGTATGCAAGCTGTGTGTGTGTGTGTGTGTGTGTGTGTGTGTGTGTGTGTGTGTGTGTGTGTGTGTGTGTGTGTGTGTAGGTGTGTGTGGGTGTGTGCGTGTATGCGTGTGTGCGTGTGTACGATAGAAACAATAATGGCTGGTGCAGGCATATTGTATTTCTCTATTATTCACGACGGCATTAACAACGCGTATGAT
>NC_087161.1:21866022-21908522 GCF_035594125.1 Scylla paramamosain | reverse complement strand
TCGCACCAGCTTTCCTTCCCTTACAGTAACTTTCCTCTGTTAGATTTAAGTTGTCGCTACTTAGGCTGGCTAAGACTCCTGTTCTGAGACGCTTTGTGCTCTCATAAAAGTTTCCAAAGGTCACAGAGATGATTTTCCGGTTTTCCCGTCAGTGTTTTCCCGCTGATGATGTTGATGCCTTGTTAAACTTTTTTCGCAGATTCATGAAAACACTCTAAGACTCACAAAGGACTATTTCCTTTTTTTTTTTTCTGATTCCAAATGATGTTTTACCCAGTGATTACGTGGATACCTTGATAAACTTTATTTTTTATTTTTTTTTTCAGAAGCATGAAACCGCTTTTAGAAACTCCTAAAGAACTATTTCCATATATTACTCGTGGGCTCTCATTGGTATTTTTATTCCCACTGACGATGTAGAAACCTTGTTAAACTTTTCCTAGACTCATGAAAACACTCCTGAAAACCTCCAATGTCTGTCCACTGGAGCGCGTTAAGAATAGTCGAGATAAAACGTTGCTATGTGCTAGATTACGTTCCTAAAACAAAGATAACACCTGTAGCTCTCCTCTCCCACTATCTCTCCTTACTTGTAGAGCGCCCCCTGTGGCTAATAGTCCCCCAGGTGAGCAGGTGACGAGGTGAGGATATGCAGGTTGGGATGATCGGATGCAAGATAAGATTAGTGAGATTGAACTGCGTACTGTCAAGCGTCTGGTGTGTAAGAGTCGCGGTGTGTGGCTGTGTTGTGTTCTGTGTTGAATTGTTAGTGTTTCTTGGCATGTTGTTTTAGGATTGTGGATATAGTGTTGGTTGTAATTGAGCTTTCGTGTTATTAATTATTTGCATGTGTTTTTATTTTTGTTAATGCAATAGTGGCTCTTAACTTATGGAGTGTTTTTTTAACGAAATTATTATTTTTATTGTAGTCACGTTTTAACATTTGCAAAATTATGCGTAGTTATAATTGTGTTAAGTTTATTAGATCTCTCTCTCTCTCTCTCTCTCTCTCTCTCTCTCTCTCTCTCTCTCTCTCTCTCTCTCTCTCTCTCTCTCTCTCTCTCTCTCTCTCTCTCTCTCTCTCTCTCTCTCTCTCTCTCTCTCAGTAATGCAATACAGACCGAGCATAATCAGAACCTAATCCCAATTAAGTGAGTTACCATTAGCTTATTGTCTCGCCCAAACTGAGGAGCAGAGACGCGCCAAGCTTGCCTATGCCTTGCTGCCTGCCTGCTGGGGGAATGCCGCGGAATGTGGTCTATATAGTGTTGCTCGCCTTTGATGATTAGATTTGTTTTGCATGTGGAGAAATCGTCAGGTGTTGTGTGTTCATCTGCTCCAGTA
The DNA here is from genome assembly GCF_035594125.1 of Scylla paramamosain. Taxonomy (NCBI): domain Eukaryota; kingdom Metazoa; phylum Arthropoda; class Malacostraca; order Decapoda; family Portunidae; genus Scylla; species Scylla paramamosain. The sequence goes on along the minus strand of NC_087161.1, from coordinate 21,907,178 downwards.
AACCATGAATTGTTTGAGTGTTTTTGAAAAGTGTGTTGGTATATATATATTTTCAACTTGTAGTGGGATTCTGTATTATTTATGTGCTTTCATTAAGTGGTCGGTGTGAAAGAAGAAGGATGCGTTATGATTGGAAAGTTTATCATACGATGTGCCTATATTTTTTTGTTACTGCCATATCATTTTCGGATTCATGAAATAAAGAAAATTAAAACCATTTACTAAACAAGTAAATATATTTTTTCGAGCTTTTAATTCGAGTTACGTACACACACTCACACACACACACACACACACACACACACACACACACACACACACACACACACACACACACACACACACACACACACACACACACACACACACACACACACACAGAGAGAGAGAGAGAGAGAGAGAGAGAGAGAGAGAGAGAGAGAGAGAGAGAGAGAGAGAGAGAGAGAGAGAGAGAGAGAGAGAGAGAGAGAGAGAGAGAGAGAGAGAGAGAGAGAGAGAGAGTCATTGTTCTCATACACTTAGGCCCGTAAGGAACAGCGGATCATAATTCATTTGAGATCACACGTTAAATTAGAACGCAACATAATTATTTTGTGAGGAATAAGAACAACGAGGGAAAAAGGAAAGTGAATATAAATAACACGATGAAAAATGTAATATGCAAAAAAAATAAAAAAATAGGAATGAAATCTTAAGTGGTACGTACGTGTTAATGAAGGGAAGGACGTGCGTGAAAATAGAGATTAAAGAAATTGTTCCCCCAGAGAGAGAGAGAGAGAGAGAGAGAGAGAGAGAGAGAGAGAGAGAGAGAGAGAGAGAGAGAGAGAGAGAACAAGGCCAGTGGGAAATGAAAATATGTAAAGAGAGAAAAGATAGAGAGAAAAGAGAGAAATGAGAGAGAGAGAGAGAGAGAGAGAGAGAGAGAGAGAGAGAGAGAGAGAGAGAGAGAGAGAGAGAGAGAGAGAGAGAGAAAACAAGGCCAGTGGGAAATAAAAATATGTAAAGAGAGAAAAGATAAAGAGAGAGAGAGAGAGAGAGAGAGAGAGAGAGAGAGAGAGAGAGAGAGAGAGAGAGAGAGAGAGAGAGAGAGAGAAAAGGCCAGTGGGAAATAAAAATATGTAAAGAGAGAAAAGAAAAATAGAGAGAGAGAGAGAGAGAGAGAGAGAGAGAGAGAGAGAGAGAGAGAGAGAGAGAGAGAGAGAGAGAGAGAAAGGTGGGGGGGAAGGTGGCAAAAACTAGTCTTCATCAAGATTCAGAAATTGAATTATTGAATGATTGTAATTTTCATATTTTCTTTAGTTTTCATGATTTTATCGGTAACTTCAGAGAGAGAGAGAGAGAGAGAGAGAGAGAGAGAGAGAGAGAGAGAGAGAGAGAGACGAAAGAGAGTATTAGACAGACAGACAGACAAAGAAATCACTCTGAAACGATTACATAATTAGCGTCTGATTTTCCAGCCTTGAAATTACTCTTGAATCCAGGCTTTTCCCGAGGTCACTGGAGGCCCTGGAGGGGCTCAGGTGAGGCGGCTAATTAAGGAAGGTTACGACAGGTATTAAGCACCAATCAAGGCGGTCATTAGTGCAATTTGAGACGAAGATGCGACTCATTTGCGAACCAATTCTCTCTCGACTTTTAAGGGATATCCAGAGGTGTTGTAAAGCAGTTGTGTAGGCCAGGTGTGGAAGAGGACAGGTGTGTAGGTTTGGTATTTAGCTCAGTGGAAGGTTATGGTTAATGGCATTCGTGTTGGAGAAAAAGGTATAAGAGAGAGAGAGAGAGAGAGAGAGAGAGAGGAGAGAGAGAGGAGAGAGAGAGAGAGAGAGAGAGAGAGAGGAGAGAGAGAGAGAGAGATGAAATAGAATAGGTTTTTTGTTTCATTTTATCTCGTATTATTTATGTGTGTGTGTGTGTGTGTGTGTGTGTGTGTGCGTGGAAGCCTTCCTGGATGTAGGCCTAATCTTTTTAATTCCCTCGCTTTAAAGGATCTAATTCTTTTTTTTCATATGTTCTCCTTTCCCTTCATTTTTTTTTTTTTTTTTTTCGACAGTGCAGAGTGCGCGGGTAGTGTTTTATTTTCGTGTTGTTTTCGTTACAATGTTGCCTGATTGTTTATTTGGTTGTTGCGCGGCGGGCGGCTGTGAATGGATGGGATTGGATGATGTGCATTGCGATGTTCATTTGTCACTTGTTTTGTGGCGTTGTGGTTTTATTATTATTTTCATGAATATTTGCGCGAATGGCGAAATTATTATTCTTCCTCTATTAAATAACTGTCGCTTTTACGTCCGCTCCAGTTTGCAACACAATATATTGAATCTAACTCCATATGTGTAGTTGCATTGCGAGCCATACAGGGAAGGGATGTAATTCTCCAGTTTGTGGAAAAATACAGGATCACATGCCTCGATTTTTTTTTCCCACGGATCGCATGTGACCAATACAATCAGTGAGCGGCGCCGCGCCCTCACCTGGCGACACCTGTGTGTGTGTGTGTGTGTGTGTGTGTGTGTGTGTGTGTGTGTGTGTGTGTGTGTGTGTGTGTGTGTGTGTGTGTGTGTGTGTGCGCGCGCGGTAATGCTTTTGATCATGAGGTAATATGGAGCCTCTCTCTCTCTCCTCTCTCTCTCTCTCTCTCTCTCTCTCCTCCTCTCTCTCTCCTCTCTCCTCCTCTTCTCCTCTCTCTCTCCTCTCTCTCTCTCTCTCTCTCTCTCTCTCTCTCTCTCTCTCTCTCTCTCTCTCTCTCTCCTCTCTCCTCTCTCTCTCTCTCTCTGTGTGTGTGTGTGTGTGTGTGTTTTAGCTGGCCATTTTACAAAAAAAGAAAAACAAATAGATATAGACATGCACACATATTCTTCACAAAAATAGCGTCAGTGATGGTGGTGCTGGTGGTGGTGGTGGTGGTGGTGGTGGTGGTCATTTGCAAGAGTGATCATGCGTCCTGTAATGGCGACAATAATTAAGGGATGAATTAATTCAGTTGCATATTTATTTTCATGTGATTACTCGTTTTCTACACTGATGAACCTCGCGTGCATGAGATGTGATTGGTGGCCGACAAGCCAATCAGGGGGACGTGCGGCAGGTGTTTGCTGATGGACGAGGCGAGGGGTGGAGAGATGAGAGAGGGAGAGGGAGAGGAAGCGGGAGGTAGAGAAGAGAGAGGAGTATGGTAGTAAAGGGAGGGAAATGAGGGAGGAATAAAGTAAGGAAAAGGGAGGAGGAAAGAAGAGGTTGAAAATAGAAAATGGTATAGTATGGTAGGGAAGAAGAGGGAAAGAGAAGGGAGTAAGAAAGAAATATGGTAAGAAAAGAGGAGGGAAAAAGAGGTATGGCAAGGAAGGGAAGGGAATATGGTGCGATAGGAAATCTAGGAGAAAGAAAATGAGATATCGCAAGAAGGAAAGAAAAAGAGAAAGTGATAATCATGGTAGAGAAGAGTGAAAAATATGAATGTATGCCATGGTAAGATGAAAGAGAGGGAGACATGTTGGGAATGGAAGAAAACAGTATAGCAAAATAAGAAAAGAGGGAAGCGTGAGTGAAAAGTGTGATAAGAAACAGAGATGAGTATATTTTAGTAGGAAAAAAAAAAAAAAGTAAGAGAGGCACCGAAGCAAAAGTGTCACATTATTGCATTTGTCCACGAGTCGCCTTACCTGCTCGGGGCCACTTAGCTCCTCCTGCCTCAAGTTTCCTCTCGTGAAAACTCAAGTACCATTCAGTTTCTTTACACGTGTTTCCACCTCGCTGAGCCGCGCCATGAGTGTCTCCTCCTCTTGTCGAGCTGAAAAAGATAAAACTGCCGACAAAATGATAATGTTTTCCATGCGAGTCTAAAGCGCTTAGCCTTAACAATTATAATAGTCTAAATAAGTGGGATATAAAAAACAAGCTGGTGTTCTAGTTAATAAATTAATTCTTGTAAAATTGAGAGTGCTTGTCCAGTACCAGAAATAAGTAGATAAATAACTGTCCAATGCCTTTACTAAACTGGCAGCATTATTTTTACAACTTAATGTGGATAGCAAGGAATTAGCGAGTGAATAAACCAGTAAATAAAATTAGTCATAGCATACTGATACAAAAAAAAAAAAAAATAAATAAATAAATAAATAGAAGAAAACATAAAAATACTGTCTAAAAACCGTATTTTTTGCAGTTTTACAAATAACGCACATTCTATCTAACAAGACTCCACAGGAATCAAAGAGAGAGCAGCGGCAAGAGGACGACGAGGAGGAGGAGGAGGAGGAGGAGGAGGAGGAGGAGGCGGAGACACAAACACTCATCACCCTCACCACACAAAGGCCCCTTGGAAGTAAGCACCACAGGTAACGAGAGCCTTTGATTCCCGCCAGATAAGATAAGAGGGATAAGGCGAGTGATGGGGAAGATAATGATGTCGTGGGAGCGTCCCGTGGGGCTCCCGCCTGAGTCATTACAGAGCAGCAGGTGTGTGTGGGTGTTTGTGAGTGTGAAGGTGAGGCAGGCTTGGAGGGGAGGGCGGGAGGCAGGGAGGAGTAAATGCGTGTAATTGGAACTATGCATAAAGATAAGTGTTTGTGTTGGAAATGTCTATTATGTGTCATTATTACGTCCTATGTGCTATCTTGGAAGTGGAGGAGGAGGAGGAGGAGGAGGAGGAAGAGGAGGAGGAGGAGGAGGATTAGGCCTCTTTCAGACAATATCACCAACAAAAACATGGTCTCCTCTAGTGTGCGTTTCGGCGAAAACATCTTTATCGCTCTGTAATCCTCACTCTTGACGCGGCCCTTAGAGGCGGCGGCTGAGGCAGAAAGGGCAGCGAGAAGGTGGATGATGAGGAGGAAGAGAAGGAGGAGGAGGAGGAGGAGGAGGAGAGGAGGAGGAGGAAGAGGAGGAGGAGGAGGAGGAGGAGGAGGAGGAGGAGGACTCAAAGCGGCACAAAATATCGCGCCACTTTGCCATACTTGCTGACAACAGGCCCTTGAGAGAGAGAGAGAGAGAGAGAGAGAGAGAGAGAGAGAGAGAGAGAGAGAGAGAGAGAGAGAGAGAGAGAGAGAGAGAGAGAGAATGTACTATGTGAACAGAGAAAATAAATAATCGAAACTTTGGCAAAATCTGCACACACACACACACACACACACACACACACACACACACACACACACACACACACACACACACACACACACACACACACACACACACACACACACACACAGGACCATGAGAGGTTAAGAATAAGAAGACGCAGAGAAAGGTGGAAAAAAAAAAGAACGTCAAGTATCGGCCACAAATTAGGGAAGATGAAATCATTTAACGCGCCGAGAATTAAATTGGGGAGCTGCAAAATGATAGAATAGTAAACCTTGAGATTCCGAAAGTGAGTGAACATTTATGGGACAATACCACAAAAAGCAAAAAAGAAAAAAAAAACTGGGACTGACAATTTTGCACGTATGTATGAAATCTACTAAATCGTAAATAAGGAAAGCGGCCTTAGATTATAATAAAAACGGAGAGTGGTTAGAAGGAAAACGACACAGACATTGCTATTTATTTATTATTAACGCTACTCTGGATTCTCGCACGTAGAGAGAGAGAGAGAGAGAGAGAGAGAGAGAGAGAGAGAGAGAGAGAGAGAGAGAGAGAGAGAGAGACTTAAACCACAATCAAGCAAAATACACAACATCCACCACCACTACTAAGACACATAATAATAATAAAAAATAAATAAAAATAAAATCACCGAGGCTCTGAGCTATCCAGGTGTGACGGGGTGCCCAGGTAAGTGGCAGGAGAGGGGGTCAACTGCCCACCTGAGCGTCACCTCACCTAGCTTGAATCTCCTTCTTGTACCCCTTTCTTACCTTGTCTCCTTCACTTGCCTCCTCTTCTTGTCCTCTCATCTTCATCCTTCCTGCCCTCCTCCTCGTCTTCCTCCTCCTCCTGCTGCTGCTGCTGCTGTTGCTCGTGATCTAAGGCCGCCTTCTCAAGTGCTCTGTAATTTCCTCTTATCTCGACACCGACACCTTCACTTAGGGCTACTGAGTAAGATGCCTCTCCGGGCTGGCCATCAGTGGGCCTCCTCCTCCTCCTCCTCCTCCTCCTCCTCCTCCTTCCTATCAATACGTATCATTAGTTTAGCAAATTGATCCTCGCATTTTGGCAGTCAGTCCCCAGGTGATGTCTCTATCTGCGGGATGAAAGCCACAGAACACTCCCAAAGACCCGTGTCGTGGGGTGCGAGGGCTGGAATATTAAAGACCTGGCCGGGGAAAATTAAAGACCGATGAAAAAGGATGAAAAAAAAATCGGCAACTGAGGTGTGTTATAGAGTCGGATTCTCCTCCTGCGTCTGGGTGTCATGTGTATCCTGGCGGTGTGGAGTGGCCTTAGGGTGTGAAGAGAGAGAGAGAGAGAGAGAGAGAGAGAGAGAGAGAGAGAGAGAGAGAGAGAGAGAGAGAGAGAGAGAGAGAGAGAGAGAGAGAGAGGGTGGGGGGAGTTGAAAACATAATATAAGCCTTTGTTATTCACTTATTCAACATATACAGGTTTACTCTATTGAGAGAGCAAGCGAGAGAGAGAGAGAGAGAGAGAGAGAGAGAGAGAGAGAGAGAGAGAGAGAGAGAGAGAGAGAGAGAGAGAGAGAGAGAGAGAGAGAGAGAGACAGCACGCACGCACGCACGCACGCACACCTGCATGCACGCACCCACGCACACACGCTAAAACGTATTATAAACCTTTTGTTATTCACTACTTCAATATATTCAAGTTTACAAGTTACATAACCAGATTTCAATACCTTTTTCCCAGCACGGATTTGCAGTTTTTTTTTTTATCTGAGGAAAAAATAAATAATGGAATTAAAAACAGCGCGTTACCACCATATGCAGGACTCACCGGCAGAAAGAAAGAAAAAAAAGTAGAACTATTTTTTTTTTCAAGCTGCGTTAAACTACAAATTAAAAGCACAAAGCGTGTGGAATTCCCGTTTCCTTTGTAGCCGTGGATGTATTTTTTTTTTTCTCTCGTTTTTCCTCCATTGCTTAGGAAGGCTTTTTGCTTTTTAATTAAATGTTCGATCGTTTATATCGCGAACGTTCGGCTTGTTAGAGGATGATTGGATGGATGGTTGGATGGTTGGATGGTTGGATATATGAATGGTTTGGTTGTTGATGGGTAGATGAATAGTTGGCTTGGTAGGTGAGTGAATAGGTGGATGGATGAATTGATGGAAGAATGAAGAATGGTCGTATTGTCTGATGGATGGATAAAAGGGAGGTTGGATAAAGCGATAAGTGAATGGATGGAATAAGTGAATAAATGATGGATGGATGCATGGACGATTGGTTGGTAGGATGGTTGGATGATGAGAACCCGTAACTTCTTTATGGTCATCGTAATGATAACCTATATTTGCACTGTCTTTATGCTCTTCGTTTAACATTATACTGAAGTTGAAGATTAGCTGCCTTGTTATCGGTACTCACTGTAATATAAAAACATCATCATCATCATCATTATTTTATTCTAATAGTGTTGTTTTATTTCTCTATTTTAATTGTTTGCCCCTTCAAGATTTAATGGTATTATTACAAAAATCCTTATGTAAAATATATGTATATCTTTAGTGTTATTTTTTCTATGTGAGGTAATTTTGCTTTTATGAAATATTAATATTAATCATTTGAAAAAAAAAAAAATCATAAAAGGCTGAATTTAATATGGTATTTTATCTCGTGTGTCTCAACAATCAGACACTCAGTATTGTTTTGTTGCAACACAAACACATTAACAAGTACAAAAAGTATTTCAACACAAACCAGAAACAAAAATCATTAAGAAAGCGCTTATCTACACACACACACACACACACACACACACACACACACACACACACACACACACACACACACACACACACACACACACACACACACACACACACACACACACACACACACACAAACCACGTCTCTCTGTTCCATTCTGCAATTAGCATTTCCTATCAAATCCCACATAAAAACTCGGGAATGATAAAAGTGGAGGCCGCCACGTCTCTCACAGCAGCCTGAAAAAGCACCGGCCATCACGATCAGCACAAAACAGGGCACGGCTGAGGGGGCTGCGGTGGGCGTCCATCAGCAGGCAGGACGTGGCCAGAAAATCCTTAATGTTAATCACTAAAAAGTACGCTGATTCTGCCCACTCGAAAAAAAAAAAAAAATAGCGAAGGAAAATGTTGACAAAAAATAATAAGAAATTGGGGTACTTTAAAGAGGGTGTACATAATTGAGATTGCCATGAGATGATAACTTTAATATCCTTATTATTGATAACAGGAGAATTACAGGTAATCTAGAAAAAAAAATATATGTGGGTGGGAAACTAGAATTTCGGGGCGCCATGTGCCTCTTCATTACTTTTTTGTGAGAAGAATTGTAATGCTTTTGAGATTTTATTTTATTTTCATATTCCTTTAGTTTTGCTCTAATTATTATAATTCTTTGCATTTATTTTCCAATGTTATTTATATCACATTAGACTTTCCTTTTTTTCTCGGATAAAGCAAGTTAGAGTTAGTAGAAAGGAAGAGACAGCTTTTATACAAGAAAGGATCTTGTAAGAGAGAGAGAGAGAGAGAGAGAGAGAGAGAGAGAGAGAGAGAGAGAGAGAGAGAGAGAGAGAGAGAGAGAGAGAGAGAGAGAGAGAGAGAGAGAGAGAGATATAAAAGGACAAATTTAATAAGGATAGATATGTTACAGATTACAATTTGAGGAAACCTTTCATATTGATCGTAAAAATCACGTTAGACAAATAAGAGAATACATTAAGGAATCTAATAAAGACATACGGGAACATGTTATAGATTACACCTGCAGAAAATAAATCAATAAAAACAGGGAAACCTTAACAAAAAATAGAAAATAGAAGAGTTCAATGAGGATGTAGATGACATAGGAGTGGGGAAGAAAAGAAGAAAACGAGGAATTAGAGGAGGAAGAGGAGGAGTAGGAGGAAGAAAGGGCGTTAGGCTGAGAGAAGTTAATGATAATGTTTGTTGAGTTATCCTCCCTATCATTATCCTTCATTTTAACGCTATCAGTGTGTTATCTTACGCTGTACATCCGGTCTTTCTGCACCTCCAGGCCTCGCCCCACTCACCCTACACCATCCCAGGCCCGTCATCACCACGCTGCACCATTTTTTAAGATAATAGCACCATAATATGAGGTGTCCTGTTTCTTGGGCTCTTCGTCGTGTCGTAATGTGGGGTCATTCTCTTCTTGTTTTGAAATAATGGAAATGCACATCTGATTTATTTGCGGCTGAATGTATGTGTATATGTGCAGGAGAGAGAGAGAGAGAGAGAGAGAGAGAGAGAGAGAGAGAGAGAGAGAGAGAGAGAGAGAGAGAGAGAGAGAGAGAGAGAGAGAGAGAGATGGTATTTTTAGCCTCTTTTTTTGTTAATGTGTGTCAAGTTGTTTCGCTTTTTTATTTTTTTTATAATATTTTGTGTATCATTATACTTTTCACTCCTTCCTCTTCCTTTTTTTTTATTTGCTTCCTCTTTCCTCATGATTTGCTGTATTTTCTTTTAATTTACTCCTCATCGCTAAGAACAGCTCTACCACATCCTCTTCCTCCTCCTCCTCATCCTCCTCCTCCTCCTCCTCCTCCTCCTCCTCCTCCTCTTCCTCTGTATACTTCCGTCCGTACGCCCCTAATCTTGCCTCGCCTTAATTACAGGAGAGGTCGTTTACCTGTCTTTATTTCAGCATTCTTCCCTTAACGTTTTGCATAAGTCACCTTCAGGAGGCCAGCCAGCATCTGCATAACCTGTGTTCCTGCCCCTGCCTCATTACCCCTACATGCCGCCCCTCGTCCACCTCCTCCTATTCTTCCTTTTCTTCCGCCTCCTCGTCCTCCTCGCCCTCCCCTATACTTTCTTCCCGTCTCTAACCCTCTCATTTGTCTTGTACGTAACTATACACACTGTCTTTCTCCTCTCCTATTTAGCCTTAGCCTTTTTATCTATTGTATCTCTCTCTCTCTCTCTCTCTCTCTCTCTCTCTCTCTCTCTCTCTCTCTCTCTCTCTCTCTCTCTCTCTCTCTCTCTCTCTCTCTCTCTCTCTCTCTCTCTCTCTCTCTCTCCATTCTTTATTCTTCTTGATTTTCTTTTTTTTTTTTTAGTTTTGTTTGCTTGTATGACTTGAATAATTTCTTCATTAATAGTGATATTCTCATTTTCCATCCTTTTTCTTTTATCTGTTTCGTAGTTTCAGCTTCGTTTCCTTTGCTTTTCAGTTGATATTAGCATCTTTTTCCTACTTTTTTTCTTCTCCTTTAGCTCGAGGGAGTGATAGATGGGGAGAAGTCTTCTTTGTACTGTCCTTTTCTCTTCACCAAGTAGTTAACTAAAGATTTGTTGTTGTTTGGCTATCCTACGTAGTCTTCTGAAATATTCTTCATTCTCCTTTTCTTCCACTGGTAGTGTAAGATAGTTTTATTAACAGCCTGGAGAGGACCGCAAGGCCTGTTGCTGTTTGCCTCCTTTTGTATTCCTTTGTATCCCTTCTCCTCCTCCTCTTCCTCCTTCTCCTCCTCCTCCTCCTCCTCCTCCTCCTCCTCCTCCTCCTCCTCCTCCTCCTCCTACCTTTCAAATCCTTCACCATGTAATTTGCCCTCTACATTGGCTAAATATACTTACATTTACATAAGAACACAAGAAATAAGGGAAGCTGCAAGAATCCATCAGGCCTACACGTGGCAGTCCCTGTATGAAATATACTTACCTAGATTTCTGCAGTCTTCACTTTCCGCTTCGATCTCCCATTCCTTGAAAGAGTAACGAGTAAATTCTCCTTTGTGCTTTTTCATTAGAATCAAAGTCGCTTAAGTAAAGACACTACAGAGTCTACTGATTTTACGATTAGACTGCTTTTCTAAGGAGGAGGAGGAGGAGGAGGAGGAAGACGTGGTAAAGATATTCGTAGTGATGAAGAGTGAAGGAAAGAAAAGGAAAAAAAATAATGAGGAAAGGGAAAAGAAAGAGAAAGAAAAGAAAGGATAGAAAAGTTTTAAGATGTACAGAAGACATAAAACAAAGTAAAAAAACAGTAGACACAAGCAACAGCAAAAAATAATTATTCTCTCTCTCTCTCTCTCTCTCTCTCTCTCTCTCTCTCTCTCTCTCTCTCTCTCTCTCTCTCTCTCTCTCTCTCTCTCTCTCTCTCTCTCTCTCTCTCTCTCTCTCATCCATCCTTCAGCCAGTCCTCCGTGATCCTTCCTGCCACTCCCCATTCTTCTCACGGCGCCCCTGCCTCACCCCTGCCCAGCCCTGCCTGTAATTGCCCGCTGCCCCTGGTATGTAAGTGGTGGGAATAAATGGCGCAGGAGAAGCAGGGGGTTATTAAGAGGGCTTCGTGGCTCGTTAAGGGGTGTCTTGATACATCCAGTGCTGTCTTGATGGTGTGTGTGTGTGTGTGTGTGTGTGTGTGTGTGTGTGTGTGTGTGTGTGTGTGTGTGTGTGTGTTTAGTTAGTGAGATGGTGGCTTTGTTAGATTTGTTTTATAATAGGATTTTATTTTATTTTTTGTATGTGTTGGTATTTTTTCATTTTTTTCTTAGTTTTTCCCTCTTTTCTTTATTTTTTTCACTGTTTTCTAATCTATGCATTCTTGCTGATCTTGCTTTTTCTTGTTTTTTTTTTGTTTGTTGATAATTGGATTTTTTTTTGTATGTGTTGGTATTCTTTCCCTCTTTTCTTTTTTAGTTTTTCCCTCCTTGTCGCCTCGTTTATCTTCCTTTTTTTCTTTCTAGTTTATTCATTCCTGTTGTGTTATTGTTTTCCTGTGTTTTTTTTATTATTTTCTTGTCTTTTGGCCTTGTTCATCTTAATTTCCATCTCTGTCTTTCTATCTCCTCCGTAACATCCTCCTCTTCCATTCCCTCCTTCTCTTGCTCCTCCTTCCTAACCATCAATCTCTCCCTCTTCCTTCTTCCTATTCTCACACATCCCGTCCATCTTCCTCTTCTCCTTTCTCTGTGCTCCACTTCCCCTTCTCCTTTCTCTTTCCCGCCTCCTCCCCTCCACCTCCTCCACCCCATCGCCGCCTCCCCTTTCCGCAGATAATAACACTGTGGTGGGTGGTGGACAGATCCGTCCTAAGGCGTGGGTTGTCCCTATTGTTGTGATAAAAGAAGCCCTAACTTATCACTGTCAGACTCCTCCTCCTCCTCCTCCTCCTCCTCCTCCTTCTTCTTCTTCTTTTCCTCCTCCTTCTCCTTGTTCATCTTCCTCTTCTTCCATTTTCTTCTTTCACTGTTGTTGTTTTGTGTCTGGTTCTTGATGTTATTTAGTGTTATTGTTCCTCCTCTTCTTCGTCTTTTTTCTCTTTCCTCTCGTTCTCTTTTTTCTTTATTTTCTTTCTCTTTTTCCTTTTTCTTCATCTTCCTCTTCTTCTTGCTTCATCTTTCATTGTTTGTTCTGTGTCTAGTTCTGGTTGTTATTTGGTGTTTTTGTTACTTCTCTTCTTCGTCTTTTTCTCTTCCGCCTAGTCTTCGTTTTTTTTTTTTTTCTCATCCTCTTCCGTCTTCCTCTTCTTACTGTTCATTATTTCATTGTTGTTGTTCTGTGCCCGGTGTTTCTTGTTCTTGGTCTTAGTGTTCTTCCTCCTGTTCATCCTCCTTTTCCCTCTTGTCTTCTTTTTTTTTTTTCTGCTCCTCCTCCTTTTCCTCCTCCATCTTTCTTCTTCCTCTTCTTCCTGTTTCTTCTTTCATTGTTGTTGTTTTGTGTCTGGTTCTTGTTTTTGGTCTTTTTTTCCTCCTCTTCCTCCTCCTCCTCCTCCTCCTCCTTCTTCTCCTCCTCCGGATCTCCTCTTCCTCCTTCGTGCTCTTCCTCTTCTTCCTTCGTGCTCTTCCTCTTCTTCCTGCAATATGTGTTCTTTCTTCTCTAGTTTCTGCTCCCCTCCCTACCGATTTACCTCTTTTTCTGCTCTTCCTCATGTTGCTATTACCTCTATCGCAACTTCTCCTCCTCCTCCCCCTCCTCTTCCTCCTCCTCCTCCGCCAGCAGTCAGATAAAGACGTAAGGGCCTTAATAACGAGATCATTACTTGTAGCGCAACAAACACGGGGATTTTGTTCGACTTTCATAAGACACAAAATGGAAAATGTAGCCTCTAGGTGATCAGATCATAGGGAACAGTCGCAGGTGGGAGGCAATGAGAGAGAGAGAGGGAGAGGAAAAAAAAGAATAAGATATGGGAAGAAACCCGATTAGCATAGTGTGTTTTTTGCTTGCATCGAGATATCGGTTTCTAGCATGCGATCTGTGATACTTTCGATGCTCCCTTGCTGCGGTGCGTATCTTAACTTCCTGCTGTGGAGGTTGAGATCGTATCACTGCTCTGCCCTTTAGTTACTCCTTAGATACCCGTCTGTAATACCACCACCACCATCACCATCACTATCACCATCACCACTATACACTTCCCAACACCACGTATCACTACCCACATCCACTTACGAACGTACCAACACCTCCCCAGTTACCACCACCACCTTGACCACCACCACCACCACCACCTACTACCTCCTCCTGCTCCTCCTCCTCCGTGCCGGGCAAGTCCAGAATCGAAAATTGCTTCTCAATTAGAGAGCAACTCGTTAGGATTTAATATTTTTAGTGGCCAGCCTGCAGTTTACTAATGGCTAGCCTTCTCTGGGGCGAGCAATATCCCAGCCTGCACTTAAGGGATGGGTGTGAAAAATCCATTACTACCGCATCCAGGGGCGTGCCTCGGGACTGTGCAGGAGAGAGAGAGAGAGAGAGAGAGAGAGAGAGAGAGAGAGAGAGAGAGAGAGAGAGAGAGAGAGAGAGATTAAGGAAGTGTGTCTTAGAAACAACACTTAAGGAGTTTTGGTTGTCTTGCTTGATGCTGTATGTGTGTGTGTGTGTGTGTGTGTGTGTGTGTGTGTGTGTGTGTGTGTGTGTGTGTGTGTGTGTGTGTGTGTGTGTGTGTGTAATGCTGCGGAAATGGATGAATGCTTTGAATGTGAAAGTAACGTGGAATGGGAATAGTTCAAAAGACCGGTAGAAAATAAATAAAAAAAGAAGAGGAAGGAGAGAACACAATATGGGATCAAGCAGCCATAAACGTTCTGGCTACACTGTCTACCTTAAAGTATAAGAGAAAGGAGAAGGAAGAGAAGGAGTACAAAAATAAAGACATGAAAGAAGTTAAACATTTTCTAGAGCTATGAAGATTTTCCACCACCATCATCACCACCAACACCACCACCACCACCGAGGCAAAGAGTACCACTGAGAAAAATATCAAAGCTAACCCAACCAGACACTTGTATTCTTCTCTTGTGTGATCTGGAAGAATCTGAAGGACATCTATAAGCCTTATCTGAGCCACGGCCAGGTAGACTCACAGGATGCTGGTTCCTGGAGTCCTGTTATAAATCCTATTGAGGGGATCAGCACTTTTAAGATCCCACTTTTGAAGGTATTAGAGCTGTATAGAGAGAGAGAGAGAGAGAGAGAGAGAGAGAGAGAGAGAGAGAGAGAGAGAGAGAGAGAGAGAGAGAGAGAGAGAGAGAGAGATGGACATGCAGACAAACAGACAGACAGACGCAGAGTTATTCCTAACCTTTTTGTATACACGAGAGATTTTAATCCCGACAGATTTCCAAAAACCAAACACACACACACACACACACACACACACACACACACACACACACACACACACACACACACACACACACACACACACACACACACACACACACACACACACACACACACACACAGAGGAGCGGCAGATCTCTCCCTCCTACGCAGCGATGGAGGTTAAATCATCCTGTATCTTGCAACTTCTCTCCTGCATCATGTTTTTCCTTTTTCTAAGCAGATAAGGCGGCGGCGCGGGGCTTAATCGTCCTCAGTTTATGGTCTGTTCGAGGAAACGACGCGGTAGTGGATCAGTGAAAAGAAGAAGAAAAGAGTGGATAAGGGGAAATGGATAGAAGATAAGGAAAAATTATGAAAGGGACACAAGAATAAAAAGAAAGAATTAAATAACCAGACAAGAAATGAAGCGGTAGTGGAACAGAGAAATAAAAAAAAGAGTGGATAAAGGGAAATAAATAGAGGATAAGGAACAATTATGATAGGGACATGGGAATAGAAAGGAAGAACAAACAACCAGACATGTGTGCCCTCAGCAGGAAACGACACGGTAGTGAAACTGAAAAATAAAAAAGGGAGTGAATAAAAGGGAAATAGATTGATGATAAGCAGAAATTATGAAAGAGGCATGAGAACACACAAGAAGAACAAACAGCCAAACATGTGTACCTTTAGCTGGAAACGTTCCGGTTGTGGAACAGTGGAACACAAAATGGAAAAGGAGAAGAGAAAGGGAAAATAGATGAAGCATAAAAAGGACTTGTGAAAGGGACACGAAAACACAAAGGAAGAACAAACAATCGCTAATAATGTGTGATAAACTGCAATGGTGTAATAGAAAATATAAAAGAAAAATGGGGAGAAGCCAACAATTGGAAAGTGAGAAATTATGAAATGGACGTGAGAACACAAAGGAAAAACAAACAGCCAGATACTTTTGCTCTTAGTGGGATGTCTGTGATAAACTGCGGTAATAGAACAAAAAATAAAAAAAATCAATAAAGGGAAAATAGATGAAGGACAAGAAGGAATTACGAAAGAGTCATGAGAACACAAAAGAAGAACAAACAGCCAGACGCGTTGGCCCTTAGCGGGATGTCTGTGATAAACTACACCATATAATCTAAAGTAAGAGGCGTGAGGCAGCAAAAAGGGAAGGTTTCTCTCCACACTCCTTTCCCTCCTGACATGACTTGCAGGAAGGAAAGGAAAATCATGCAGCATGGAAAAGTTGCATGGAAATTGAAGGAGGAGGAGAGGAAGAAATGAGAGACTGGCGCACATACCAAACTGGCAAGCTGAATAAAGGGAGGTGAAGTGAGAATGAAAGATAATTATATATATGAAAGAAAAATATATAAATAAGGACATCTTGCAAAGACTGGGTTTTAGATAAATGGAAAAATAAAATGAATGAAGGTAAGAGATCACAATTTCTTATTTATATACTCAATAGAAACTTAATAAGGATAATGAGTTTGTTATGAAAATATGAAAATAAATACATAAGAACAGAGAACGAATAGATAGGCAGACATGTAGTGAGATCGATATCAGAGAGAGAGAGAGAGAGAGAGAGAGAGAGAGAGAGAGAGAGAGAGAGAGAGAGAGAGAGAGAGAGAGAGGGGTGGGGTGGGAGGAGGAATAACACACCACGCTTACCGTAAATTTGCTAATATAATGCAGCCATCTATTACGTAAGATTACCAGGCATTATATTTCATTAGATACGATCCCCTTTTACTGCCCAGCGCCGGGCGTACTGCAAGGTGGGGCCAGGTAGCCTTTCCCTCACGCCCGTGCTTCTGAGAGCTCGCCTGCACTTCCCTTTTATTTTTCCCCCTCCAAATCCTTCTCCTTTTATGTCAGTTTCTTATATTTTTGTGTCTATTTTGTGTGTTGCTTCCGCATTGTATTGTGTTTTTTCTCTCTGTTTTGGATGGACTGATGGATGACTCTCTCTCTCTCTCTCTCTCTCTCTCTCTCTCTCTCTCTCTCTCTCTCTCTCTCTCTCTCTCTCTCTCTCTCTCTCTCTCATCGTTTCCTTCCTTTATCCATTATTTATTCACCTTATTCTCTATCACTTCTTTCTCCTATCCTCTACTCGTCCTCATTTTTTCATCCATTTACCTCCCGTTCCCTAGCACTTCTTCCATTTACTCGTACTCCCCATGTTCTCCTCCCTTATTCCATTCCCCCCATTCAATCCCCCCATAATCTCCCTCCTCTCACTGCCTCCCCCGCCACCCCCTTTCCACTCCTCCACTGAAACAGTCCACTTGGTAACACTGTCATAAAACTGTCCGTGGCTGGGAGAATTTTATACTTTTTTTTTACTACGATTATAAAAGCATTCTGAAAATTAAAGCATTAGGGAGAGGCGTGGGAGTCCCTAATTTTTTCCTACTTTTTTCTTTTTCTTTTTTTTTTTTTGAGGCAACGAACGTACTTTTAATTGAGCTGTTTTCCTCTCCATTAACGACTATATTTCTATTGGAAGCGTTGTTGTTACTTCGCCCTCTCTCTCTCTCTCTCTCTCTCTCTCTCTCTCTCTCTCTCTCTCTCTCTCTCTCTCTCTCTCTCTCTCTCTCTCTCTCTCTCTCTCTCTCTCTCTCTCTCTCTCTCTCTCTCTCTCTCTGATGGAAATGTGGCGCCGTATTTCACCCACAAACAAATCATAATAAACTATAATCCCTGATAATAATTGGTGTGGATATATGTACGACTACCACTGCAATTTACCTTAATGAAAAACTATGCATACCTCTAGACAATGATGTAACAAAAAAAAGAGTATTAAATCTACGCACCATGAAATAACACAATGGATCAATACTTTACAGAACAAACATGGCAGAGAGAGAGAGTAGAGAAAGAGTGAGTAAAAAAAGTGTAAAAATTACTTTCCCTTGAAATATGCGCGGTCTGGATCAGCATTATGGTAAATCTCTCTCTTTAATACGTGTTGTTGCCGGCAGGTGGCGTGGCCGCTCCCCCGGGAAGAGTATTAATTAAATTCACGACAGTTTTATGGGTCCATTGTTATCCGTGAATCAATATATATATCTCGCCGCGTCGCCTATTTTATCCACTCCCGAAATGCTACAGAAACAAGCCAGGCAACTCTTTCTCCCCCTTCCCGAGGCGGCGGCGCGGGGAAGGCACGTTTCGCTCTGTTAGTTTGTCTTTCACGGTGTGTTCCTGGCTTTACTACGGCTCTGGCTCTCACACGGGCGTCCGGCGAGGGTAAGTGCGAGGAGCCACAGCTGTACCCTTCCCTCCTGCTGCCCGAGTGGTGATGGCGGGGAAATTTTGGGGCCCGGGCGCTAAGATATGAGAAAATAACTCAAGGCACCAAGCATCCGAGGTGTATTATGCGTTGTCATAAATATTTCCCCGATCCTTAGCGTCATGATCCTTATAAGGCGACGGGCACCATGCTACGGAAGAGAGAGAGAGAGAGAGAGAGAGAGAGAGAGAGAGAGAGAGAGAGAGAGAGAGAGAGAGAGAGAGAGGAACCTGCTTTTTTTTTCTTACTCTCCGTAACATTATTATTTTTTTTTCATAGGTGTTGTAAGCGTGAGTTCATTTTGGTATCGCATCTTCACTTCTTCCTTTTTTTTTCCCTTATTTTTTTCTGTATTTGCCATATTTTCCTGATTTTCTTTGCCTTTCTGCACCATTCGGCTAATTTGTAATATACTGTATAAGCGAGTTGGTTTCGATATCACTTTCTTATCGTTTTTCTTTGATTTTCTTTTTTTTTTTTTTCGTTATTTGCATTAAGTGTCCATGACGTCATTTTTTTTCTATATTTCCTTAATTATTTTCACCTTTCCGCGCCATTCCCTTATTTTATTATTGTTTGTTATGCGAAAGTTCTTTTTGATATCGTATTCTCAGTTTTTTTTCTGCACATTTTCTTTTATTATTATTCTTTATTTTTTCTATATTTATTTGCTTTATGTTTTTATTCATGACGTTATCTTTTTTTATTTCTTATATTTTTCTCACCTTTTTTCAACAATTTCTGTGTTAAATCACTGAATGCGTAAAATTTATCTAATATCGTATTCTCAAACTTACCTATTATTTATTTATTTTTTCTTTTTAGCATATTTATTCATTTTCTTTATTTGCCTTATATTCCTAATCGTGACGTCAGCTTTGATAGGCGTGTCGAGGGGCGCGACCTTGGGGGAGACTAAAGCAAAGATTTCCTCGTAAGCTTTACAAGGAATGCGTTTGACTTTCTTGATTCCATTTCGATAAACATTTTTTTTTTCTTACTACTTTGTTTATTAACCTTCTTGTACTATATTATCCTCTATTTATTTCTCGCTATTTCCTGCTCCTCCCCTCCCACTTTTCTTTCTTCCCTCTTTGGTTAAGGATTTCTGCTTCTTTTCCTGCACGTGTATTTCTTTGTCCATCTGTTTATCTTCTACGTTTTCTGTTCTGGTTTTGCAAAGGCGTGAAGGAATGGAAGGTTTTATTGGATATTAAATAGTTCGATTAGTCAAGGTGTAGGATAAAAACCAGGTGAGAGAGAGAGAGAGAGAGAGAGAGAGAGAGAGAGAGAGAGAGAGAGAGAGAGAGAGAGAGAGAGAGAGAGAAGGTAAGAGAAGTAAAATCTACATTGCACGAGCTCTCTCTCTCTCTCTCTCTCTCTCTCTCTCTCTCTCTCTCTCTCTCTCTCTCTCTCTCTCTCTCTCTCTCTCTCTCTCATTTACATACATTACATTCGTTCCACTCAAGCATTTCCGTATTTTGTTCTCGCTGTTATCTTTTAAAAGTTTATCCTCTACTAACTTGTTGTTCCCTCGTTCTCTTATTTTCCATCTTATCTCTCCGTCTCGTCTTTTATCTCCGCTTCCTGTTTCTCCTTCTCGTCAGTGAATTGTTTCGTAATACATGTAGTAGTTTCCCGTAATCAGTTTTATGTATAGTATTAAAGTGTAATTTTAATTCTTACTTTCTCTGCGTATTTGCGTGTGATTTCGTTTTCGTTTTCCTTGTAAAGTCGCTGAATTAATAGTTTCTGGTAGTTAAAAGTACATGTTATTGGACATATTTCTGATTTTTTAGTGTATATTTTCTTATCGTTATCAGTTATTTATTTCTTAATCTTCTCGTGTTCGGTGTGTCTCTATTTTCTTCCTTTTCTCTCTCTTTCTTTCCGTCCGTATATTCGCAACACTCACATGGCTTCTGGCACCATAATATACAGCCTTCCACTTAGTTCTCTTCTTAGTTAACTTTATCTCACCTTTATCTCTTTACAGACGCCATTATCTTATTAGCATTTACTTCACCCTTCCCTTACTCGGCTGGAAATAAAACAGGGTCCCTAGAGGGCTTCGTAGGGTCGCGAAAAACAGCAGAGCATCGCGGCGCCTCGATACCAAGAGTTTCTCATTATTTCTCGTAAAACATAGATTGGCGTAGTGCTCGCAAGTCTTTCGCAAAGGAGATAATAATTTTCACTGCAATTTCGTGTATCTTCTTTTTTCTTATTGTGAGGGTGCGGAAGGGTGGAAGGGAAGAGAGAAGAGGGAGAGAGAGCGAGGTAAAGGAGGAAGGTAAGAATATTTCGTTAGGAATAGAAATAAAAGAAAAAAATATGGAGGAAGAATCCCATGCTTCATTAGGGAATATCGTACAGACTACACGATTATCTTACAAATCTTATTACCATTCTTTTGAAGTGAGAGAAAATTGGAACGATTCTGATATTATGCAGGATGGAAGAAAAATCACACGGGCGGGATGCATAACGAAGAGCTCGCCAACTTTGTGGAATACCAGCCTCGAAAATCAAAAAGAAATTACAAGAGAATCGAAAACCTGAGCAAAAAATAAAGTCAGATTGTATTAGAATGAAAAAAAGAAATGTGGTGGACGTTATACTAAAATAAACGGGCCAGTCTTATAATGATTACTTGCATGTAAGAAAAAAATCATAATATCACGTTTATTAATGCGGATAATTAGTGAAACAAAGAGTCATTAAACTAATTTCACGTCGAAGGAGACCGTACTGCCGGAACATAATGGAATATCGTACGCTACACAACATTACCGAACTTGGATCCCGCCCGCTGGAGAGGAGTGAAGTACCCAAGCGAGACACAGCACAGACCTCCCCTCCCTTAACTCTCGGCGCCTTACTGGCCTGCTGGAGCCATAGCGGTGAGTTAATCCTCATTATTTATCATATTTACGTGCGGGATAACCCTTTACATCACGTACGAATATACAATACAATCCCTTTTCCCTCCTACCACTCTTCCTGCCGCCCCTCCTATCCTTTCCCACCTTCCCTTATCCCATTCCTCTACCTTAACCATTTTTTTCTCCCTCACTCTTTCTCTCTCTCTTTCTACCTGCCACCCATATTGCATCCCAACCCATATTGATCTACGACTGTGAAACATGAAACGAAAGTGAAACAAAACATCATTGTCGCTTTCTCGTCCATCCCATAGCGGTGAGAGCAACAGTAACAGGAAACCCCGACCACTGGCTGTTGGGAAGAGGAGGAGGAGGACTGGCGGTCAGTGGGTGTCTTTAGGCCATCGTGTGAAGGCTGTCATTACGTGGCGAGCGGCTGTTATTGCACTGATAGGCGAGAATATGAGACGCAGGTGCAAGGTGGGGGAAAAAAAAGAGGTAATAGATACTGGTACAGGTGATTCGGGCACTGTGATGGGTATAGCTGACTAGATAGATAGTTAGGTAGATAGATAGATAGATAGATAGATAGATAGAAACAAAGATAAGTAGATAAAGAGATAGATTCATAGATAAATAGATAGATAAGAGGGAAAATAAATTAATTAGACAAGGAGCTAGACTAAAATTACATAATAAAAGTACATAATAAGTTAATCAGAAAGAGACTGAGGAATAGATAGATAAATAGATAGATAGATAGACAGAGGTTAGAGAGGTAGATACATGAATAGGTCGATAGATCAACTGGCAGACAGACAGATACGTAGGCAGGTAAAAAGATACATGAATACATAGATGAACAGACAGGTGAAAAAAATGCGCAGACATAATTAAATAGAAGTCTTAGATGATATAAAACAATTTTTTTTCCGATCAGATGCGTGGGACAAGAAATGTACTCGTATGTATTAAGCATACAATTAGGAATTAGAACTAGGTGAAGAAATTACGTTGAAAATACATGTATTACTACCAATAAATTATTCATACGAAGTAGAAATGCTGAGAAACACTTTTTTTTTCATATCGATAAATCTAAGTGACTTCCAAGATAAGTGAAATAACATGATTCTTGTGCCTTTCTTCGCTCACTGTGTCTTCCTTCCATCCGTCTCTCTTATAGCCTCCTTGCTTCACATTCTCTCTCTCTCTCTCTCTCTCTCTCTCTCTCTCTCTCTCTCTCTCTCTCTCTCTCTCTCTCTCTCTGGTAAAATTATTATTCCCTCCAATAGATACTGTGAAAAATGGAGTCTTGATCTACGTTCTCTTGGGAAAGATGAAAGGAAGGAGCGAAAGAGAGCGAGAGCGAGAGAGAGAGAGAGAGAGAGAGAGAGAGAGAGAGAGAGAGAGAGAGAGAGAGAGAGAGAGAGAGAGAGAGAGAGAGAACATATATCACAAGGTCTTCGAAAAGTGTTGATAAAACGAAAAAGTATAATGGAAAAGGCAATAAGATTCTCAAATTTGTGTGTTGTGCTGTGCTGTGCTGTGTGTGTGTGTGTGTGTGTGTGTGTGTGTGTGTGTGTGTGTGTGTGGGCTGTGGGCTATGTGGGGCCAATGATAAAAATGAGTTTTGTGTGTTTTTGGCATCGGAAAGTCTCCCTGGGCAATAAATAATCGGGGAGGTGAATTACTGCTCGATAAATCAGACCGGAGCGGCGGACGTTTTGCGACGCGAAGTTTATTAGCATTGACGGCCAGGCTGAAAGGGAATGGAATCACTTACTTACAAGAGAGAGAGAGAGAGAGAGAGAGAGAGAGAGAGAGAGAGAGAGAGAGAGAGAGAGAGAGAGAGAGAGAGAGAGAGAGAGATATGCACACTCACGTACCGAAATCAGAAAGGCAGACGATACAGTGAGAAAGAGGAGACGGAGAAAAGAATGCGCGAAGAGAGAAGTATGAGCAGAAGGAGGAGGAGGAGGAGGAGGAGGAGGAGGAGGAGGAGGAGGAGGGTAAGAGTGAGATGAGTGATTACACTAGATATCGCAAAATCGTTGGGGCGTGCATGACTCCCTGAAGGTGTGTTGAAGGAGCCACGCCTCGTGCCTTCTCAAGGGGCCTCAGTACCTCCCCTTGTGGCTACCTGACCGCCCACCGCCTCCCACCATACCTGCCCTCCCCTTCCCGCCTGTACCCGCCGCCCTCACCGCCTCTTCTCCTCACTTCTCACTCACTCACTTCTTTTCACCACCACTCACTGCCCTCTCCTCCCAACATCCTCCTCCTCCTCCTCCTCTGACGTCAAGGTTACATGTCACCCGTGTACCTGTGTGAAGGGCCTCTCCTCTGCCTCCTCGCCGTCAGGAGGAAGGGGCGGGTGACGTGCAGGAGAGAGGGGGTGGGATATCCCGTGGGTGGTGCTCTCCGCTCACGCGCCGGCTGAGAGGCTCTTCGGCGGGTTTTTCACTGTCACACTAGTAGTCTCGCGGCGATATCTTGAAGCCTCACCATCGCCACCGCCTCGTCTATATGTGTTCCTCCTACTGACGGTGCTGCCTCACTTTCTGTTTCTATCATCTCTTTTTTAACTTTCTTTATGTCCTTTATATGTCTATTCCTTTCGCTGTTCCTCCTACCACTGATGATGCTGTTTTCCTTTCTCTTTCTATCATCCCTTGTTTATTTCGTTCTCATGTGCCTATTTCTTCTCCCTCCTTAATTAATTATTCTATTTTTATCTCTCACCTTTACTCTTCCTCCTCCTCCTCCTCCTCCTCCTCCTCCTCCTCCTCCTCATTAATGACGTAGTGGAGCTTGTAATGAACACGATTATACTCCAAACAGTCACCACAAACTCTCATATTCCTCCTGTCCTTAGTTAATTATCAGGAAGCACACACACACACACACACACACACACACACACACACACACACACACACACACACACACACACACACACACACACACACACACACACACACACACACACACACACACACACACACACACACACACACACACACACACACACACACACACACACACACACACACACACACACACACACACACACACAACCACAATCACTCCAAATGGAACAATTAGTGCATGTTGTAATCAGCGTTGTGGATCACCTGGTAATTTGATTATGATGAGAATGCAATTAATGGACAGAGAGAGAGAGAGAGAGAGAGAGAGAGAGAGAGAGAGAGAGAGAGAGAGAGAGAGAGAGAGAGAGAGAGTTGAATAAAGATCAGCAAGATCAGGACAGGGACACGGTCATTGATTAATCATTTAAATGTTAATATCACGGCAGGTAAATAGACCCACACCCACCCACCCACTCACACTCGGTTGCCAAAAGCGGCTCAGAATTTGTAGTGATCGAGTTGTGAATCTGCTGGAAATGTTATTGTAGAAGCTTCCACAAATGCAGTATTTCTCCCTGTGATATTTAATGTTTTCCATGCATGAAGGAGGCCGGTCACATAAAAAAGAAAGGGGGGTGTTGGGGGAAACTGAGGTTTCAAATAGAAAAAAAAAGTAAATAAAATGAAAAAGGAAAAAAAGTAAATAGAAGAGTAATAAGTGCCATTTATACTAAATTTATATGTATTTTTATTTTTATCAGTCTTTCTTTTTCATGTGTAAAGTAGGCCGGTCAGGAACACAAAATAGAAAAAAAAACTATTTATTAATCCAAAAGAAAAGAAAGTTAGACAAAAGTAATTACCGCTATTTATACCAAAATTATGTGTAAAAAGTCTGTACTGTTTTTCTACCAGTGATGCTTTCTCTTATGAAAGAAGGAAGCCGATCAGTGGCATGAAAAAGGGAAAACATCTCCTCTTCCAAAAAATAAAATAAAAGTTTGACAGAAAAGCAATCACTGCCATTTATACTAAAATTATATGTGAAAATACTGCACTCATTGGTTGTGATAACTAAACTGCTTCTGTAATATTTATTTATTTACATAGTAATGATAAATATAAAGTGATAATGTGTGTAATTTTTTATTGTATATATTCATAAAAGTATTAATATATATGTTTTTTTGTTTTTTTTAATGCGTGAACAGTTGGCACGGGCTATTAATAATTAGTATTAGATGACCGGTAGTTTTTTCCCATATTAGGTGTTTGTAAAAGCGGCCCATGAATATTAATTTTTCTAAGTTAATGAGATACAAGCGTCCGTGTGTTTGTCCGACGCTGCTAACTCCACGGCCAGTAAAAAAAGCAACCCCGATATGTTTTTTAATCTAATATTTCAAGTTAATCGGGAGATAATGTTTTCTTTTTTCCGGTCGACGCTATGTAACTAAATTTCTCCTTGTTTGTTTTCTCACCCGTGGATGCTCAGATATATTTCTTTGTACAATAACTCCTTTATGATACGAAAGTTAAATCGCATACCTTTACAACATAAGCAATTTGACGCTAAGTGATATTCAGTCAGTTCCTCAATCAGTCAGTCAATCAGTGAATAGTTTGAAAAGGAGCAAGAGGAGTTAGAAAAGGAATCAATAGAAATACGAAAAATAAGGAAAAAAAAAGTGCAAGTAGTAATAAAAAGAAGTAAAAACCCAAAGTAAGAAGCAAGAAGAGGAGGAGGAAACTGAAGCTAAAGAAAGAAGAGGGAAAGAGAAAAAGAAAAGAAAGAGGAAAGATTCTAGGAAGTCTTGACTCATGCTCTCTTCATCCTACAAGAATTCCAAGCGATAAACCACGAAGCCAAGAAATGCCGCGGCTCCCAACACGACCCCCGCACCCTCCTCCTCCCTCGTGACTCTCAAACCCTCGCCTTCGTCCTCAGCCAAATAGCGGCGCATCGTAGGATCTTCTGACTCACCCTCCTTCCTTCTCCTTTACATTTCCTTCCTGTATATAGTCTGGTTGCTCCGGGAAGGACTTTCATGTTAACTATTCACTGTGTTATCTTTTAGCACTTGTATTTTATCACTCCAGGCTTATTTATTGATTTTATGTATTTTTTTTTTTTACTCCTTACTTTCCCTTCCGTATTCTCTTTCTTCATTTTCTCTTCTTTCGTTTCTGCTTTCCTATTTCCATTTTTTTTTTATTTATTGCTTTTCTTGTTCCCTTTCCTTTATCTTATCCAATCTTATCCCATTCCATCCCTTATCTTTCCTTCCCTTCCTATTAAATTCTTTCTCTTCCCATCCCATTCCTTCCCTTTAGTTCTTCCATCACTTTCCCTTTCTTTTTCCCTTCCCTTTCCTTCCATACCCAACCCGTTCCTATCTTTTTTTTTCCTTTCCCTATCATCATCTCTATTCATATTTTTCCCTCCCATTTCTCTATTTTCTCTTTTCTACTCGCGCATCATTTCGTGAAACATACCATCAGAGAGAGAGAGAGAGAGAGAGAGAGAGAGAGAGAGAGAGAGAGA
Organism: Scylla paramamosain; assembly: GCF_035594125.1. NCBI lineage: Eukaryota > Metazoa > Arthropoda > Malacostraca > Decapoda > Portunidae > Scylla > Scylla paramamosain. The sequence continues at coordinate 21,880,894 of NC_087161.1, read as the reverse complement.
GGAGGAAAATATGCGTGGGTTCTTGAGTGACGACGCTGTTAGTTAGTGATTGCTACTTGTCCCTCTTTTAATAGTCCGAGTCAATTGCTCTTACATCTTTTGGCCTCTTGTTTAATTTCCCCACATATTTTTTTTATACCCCACTTAAGACTATAATCTCTCTATCCATTCTTTTCCTGCATAATGCCCGCCGCAGTTTTCATGCATGCACCTGCCACTTGCATTTTTTTTTTTTTATCTTCTATTATTATTATTTATGAACATCCTTGCCATTTCCTCTCTGTCTCTCATTCATATTTTTGTTCACTTTTTTTTTTTATTCTTCCACCTCTCCGTCACCCGCTGTCTTGCTTCTTTTCCTCCCTTTTCCTCCCTCAGTCCACGACCCGAAACGAACTCCGACACGCCCACTTCACCCTCTCTCTCTCTCTCTCTCTCTCTCTCTCTCTCTCTCTCTCTCTCTCTCTCTCTCTCTCTCTCTCTCTCTCTCTCTCTCTCTCTCGTCTCCTTCCTCTCTTCTCTCATTCTCTTTATCTGTCCGTCTCCTCCTTTTCATTTAATCCTTTATTTTTTCTATCAATCCTCATCTCTTTTTCTTTATCTTCTTTCTCTCCCCTCCTTCCCCTCTTCTCTCATTTTCTTTATCTGTTCATCTTCTCGTTTTCATTCAGCACTTTAGTTTCTTCTATCCATCTTCATTTCCTTTTCTTTGTCTTCTTCTTCTTCCTTTCTGTTCTCCCTTCTGTATCTCTTTTTTTCTATTTCATGTGTCTTCTCTTCCTTCCGTTTTTCCTTTCTTCATTCCATCCTCCTTCTGCCCTCCCTTTCTTTCCCACTTCCTTTTTTTTCTTTGTCCTTACCTTCTTTCTGTCCTTTCCTCCCTTCTATCCTTCCTCCTTTCCATTTTCTCTCTATCGTCTTCACTTAGGTTCCTTCTTCCATCTTTACTCATTCTGCCTTTACTCCATTCTTACTTTCCTATCTTCTGTTTTGCCTTCCCTCCTTTTTCTGTTTATTTTTATTTTCTCTTTTCATTTCTCGTCTCCCTTCTTTTCTCCTTTCTCGCCTCTCTTCTTTCTCTTGCTTCTGTCTTGCCCCATTCTCTTCCTCTCTTTCTCTGTCCGCCACCGTGCTGGAGCCTTCAAATTTAATGAGTCTCACGCAAAACAGTGAACGTAGCTTATGATAGTTTTTTTTTTTTTCATTGTTGTATTTTTTCCCCCCTTCCTTTCTCTTCTTTCTGTTTTACTTGACTTGCCACCATATCTTCCCTTCCCCTTTCTTCCCCTTCTTCCCTTGCCTCGTCATAATTCGTCTCTTTCTTTACTCTCTTAATTGTCTTGCCACTCCTCTTTCATTTATTTTTCTTTCATTTCCTATCTCTGCTCATGGGATTTCTTATCTTCACTTTCTTCTTTTTTCTTATTTTCTTTGTTTTTTTTTACGCCGTTTTTTTTTTTTTGTCTCCTGCTTTTATTCAATCTCCCTTTTTTTTTCCTTTCCGTTTACTTTCCCTTCCTTTCCTCGCTCATATCTACTTTCTCCTCTCCATATTTTCCTGTATTTCTTTTGTTTTTACTTACAACCCTTTTCTCTTATGCACTGATTTTGTTCACTTATATTTCTAATTTACCTCTATCCTTCTTTTCCCCATGCATTTAACCATATTCCATGTCCTTTTCTTCTCTTCCCCTTCTCACCATCACCAGCATCACCTCTATATCTGTGCGAGAGTCTGTCCTCTTCTTTCTCCTCCTCCTCCTCTTCCTCCTCCTCCTCCTCCTCCTCCTCCTCCTCCTCCTCCTCCTCCTCCTCCTCCTCCTCCAACTTTACTTAACAAGAAAGAGGTAGTTTAGATGGAGAAGAGAAGAAAGGAATTAATATAATTGGAGAAAATGTACTGAAAAAATATATATTCCTCCTTCAACACAGAGAACAGACAGGAGAAAAATGCACTGAGAACTATAAAAGTAGTAAACGAGTGCAAGAATGAGGAAAAATTAGCAATAAAAGAGACTTAAGAACAAAACTTACTTGCACACTTATTTTCTTACTTATTACTTAAACACTAAAAAATAATATTGTGGTTATTTACATGTTTATTTATAGTGTTATTGAGAGAGAGAGAGAGAGAGAGAGAGAGAGAGAGAGAGAGAGAGAGAGAGAGAGAGAGAGAGAGAGAGAGAGAGAGACCACAAAGAAAGAAAAGAAAAGCTATTATGATTCTTAAACATAGACTAAAATAACGAAATAAAAATAAGAAGAACGAGGAGAAACAGACACAGTAAGAAGATGGAGGAAGAACTAGATAAGGAAAAGGAGGAGGAGGAGGAGGAAGACGAGGAGGAGGAGGAACCAGGAAGTAATTATGTTACCTTTTGAAGTAATAGCATCGTGGGTAAAATTTTAAAGTAATACTCTGCAAGATGGCGTCACGGCGATAGGAAGTTAAAAGTAGCGTTGACTGAAGTTGACTAATGTTTGCTCCTCCTCCTCCTCCTCCTCCTCCTCCTCCTCCTCCTCCTCCTCCTCCTCCTCCTCCTCCTCCTCCTCCTCCTCCTTTCCTTTCCCACCCATATCTCTCTTCCTCCTTCCACTTCTTTTCCACTCCACCACGCCTTCCTCCTTCCTCCTATCTCCATTCCTTTCTCAGCCCCTCCCTCCTAACCTTTCTTTCCTCTTTCCTTACCTGCGCCCTTATTTACTTCCTCCTCCTCCTCCTCCTCTTCCTCCTCCTCCTGTCACACCTGTCACACACAAATTAATTACCAGCGTAGAACACAAGGTATTTTCAGGTAAACAATAATCTAGTAAAAGAAAAAGCTAAGATAGATATATTGCAACAGTGAAAATCGTATTAATTAATATAAACTGAAGGATACAGAGGGTGGAAAGAATGGAGTGATGTGTTTACTATAGAGGGAAACAAAGGGAGGTACAGGAAGTGGAGTATTTATATATCCAGTGGTGTGCAATTAAGTTGTAATATTTTTAATTGATTTTTTTCTCTCTCTTTTATCCATAGGGCCTAATGGGGGAGTGTGTGGGTCAGGCCGCCTCTACCTGGCTGCCTAATGAAAGGAATTTAATATGTTCAGGGTTCATTAAATTAAAGATTATTAGATAGGCAAATTATATGGTAACTGGTGGAGTGAAAGTCCTTCCTGCTGGTCTTTTTCCTATTTTTTTTCATGGGTTTCATTTTATTTTTTTTTCTATTTTGGTAAGGAAATGTGGGATGGATAAGAAGTCGATATACAGATAATAACGAGACGCTGCTAAATTTAACGTAAAGATGTGTGTCTATATATGTGTGTGTGTGTGTGTGTGTGTGTAGGTAGGGAGGTAAAGGGAACTAAATACCCATGAAGAATTAACGATCGAGTGGAAAACAGCGATTAGTGATACATTTGAATGGTCGTTTTCACGGTATTGTGTGTATTAATGGGCGCCTCTATTACTACTACTAGTACTACTACTAGTAGTAGTAGTAATACTAGTAGTATTACCACTACTACTCCTACTACTACTACTACTAGTAGTAGTAGTAGTAGTAGTAGTATTACCACTACTACTACTACTACTACTACTACTACTACTCCCACTACCGCTGCTGCTGCTGCTGCTGCTGCAAGTGGTATTATAACTATTACTAGAACGACTACTTCTGTTACTGTTACTACTACTACTACTACTACCACTACTACTACTAGTACTACTACTGCTACCACTACCGCTGCTCCTGCTGCTGCTGCTTTTGCTGCTGCTGCTGCTGCAAGTGGTATTATAACTATTACTAGAACGACTACTTCTGTTACTGTTACTACTACTACTACTACTACTATTACTACTACTACTACTACTACTACTACTACTACTAATAATAATAATAATAATAATAATAATAGTAATAATTATTATATCGTACCACCACCACCACCACCACCTTTACCACCACCACTACCACCACCACCACCCATACTACACAACATGTCCCCCAACCAATACCACCATCGCCTGTACCACCACCACCACCACCCGTTCACTATCTCCAAACTGAGGGCGAGAGATAGCATCATCGTCTAGGAGTTAATGCACCGTCACAGTGATAATAACGGGAACCTTTATTATACATTGGCTTCACCGTGGACGAGGAGAGGAGGAGGAGGAGGAGGAGGAAAAGGGCAGGGCGGAGGAGTCTCATTTTCCTCGCTGCAGTAAGTAATGTTCCTCCCGAGTAAGTATTAAGATGTTTCGAAGCATTATGGCGTTGGAGGCAATTACCCACGCGTATAGGAAGGAGATCGACCACTGCCTTGCGTGGCTCGTAACTCCACTTCGAAATCTGGTCCACACCCTTCCTGCCTCCCTTCCTTCCTTCCCTCCCTCGCCTCGCCTTCCCGCCCGCTTTGCCTGCCTTGTCTGTTTTGCTTTGTCACTTCATTTCCGCGTTCTCCTCTTCACGCTTTCCTCTTGCTCCTTCTCGTCTCGTCCTCGCGTGCTTGTCCCCGCCTCGTCCTTTATTCATTGTTTTCTCTCTCGTGTATATTGTTTATTTCTCTCTCTCTCTCTCTCTCTCTCTCTCTCTCTCTCTCTCTCTCTCTCTCTCTCTCTCTCTCTCTCTCTCTCTCTCTCTCTCTCTCTCTGTGTGTGTGTGTGTGTGTGTGTGTGTGTGTGTGTCATTTTTTACAGATGTTCCATAAGTCGTTCCATTCTTATCATTATTACGCACACTATCAGCATGAGTAGTAGGAAGAGGAGTAAGAGTAAAAATAGAAGCAGAGGCGTAAGCAGTAATATTTAGTATGATTACCTTCTTTTCTAGTGTGCGTGCTTTCTCGTCAATGCATTTTCCAACATTTTTTTCTCCTAAGCCAGTCAGTGTTACTACATGTAATAAACTTATAGAATATACACCCGAACCCAAGACACATGTACACACAAACAACATTATTCGTGGCAGGAGAAACAAACAAACAAGAGAGTAGCGGCAGTGGATCAAAATATGAATGTATACAAAATAGGAAACTGTGTGCCATAAATTACTGAAAAGAAGGCACCTTTCCCTTACCACCAGGTAGGCAGAGCCGGAGGGAGGGAATAAAGGAAGGAAAGGTGAGGCGCCAGGTGTTAATTAATGACCAGGTGAGCAGCACAGGTGATCCGTGACTATGTAAATTGTCTTCATCCTTCCACCACCACCAGCACCACCATTTCCTCTCTCTCTCTCTCTCTCTCTCTCTCTCTCTCTCTCTCTCTCTCTCTCTCTCTCTCTCTCTCTCTCTCTCTCTCTCTCTCTCTCTCTCTCTTTCCTCCTTCTCCACCTTCTCCTCCTCCTCCTCCTCCACCTCCTCCTCCCATGGTTAGGTCTTTAAGAAACCTATGTTTACTCCAAGACAAGCCGAACCGCTCCGTCATTAGTGCGAGCGATTTAGCGCGCGGATTATCATAATGGATTTCAATAGTTCATGACTAATAAGCAATAAGGTTGTGTGATGGGCCTCCCCCTGCTTAGGTTCCTGCTGCCTGCGTGCACTGCCGAACGATTTATTGTCGTGGAGGAGTTTGTGGCGGCAACAGCGGCGTCTCTCTCTCTCTCTCTCTCTCTCTCTCTCTCTCTCTCTCTCTCTCTCTCTCTCTCTCTCTCTCTCTCTCTCTCTCTCTCTCTCACGGAAATTCTTGTTTCACATTCACTTATTATGAAAGATTTTAAATTGTTAACTCTCTCTCTCTCTCTCTCTCTCTCTCTCTCTCTCTCTCTCTCTCTCTCTCTCTCTCTCTCTCTCTCTCTCTCTCTCTCTCTCTCTCTCATTTTCTGAAACATTCATTTACTTTGAAAGGTTTCTGAAAGCTAAGTCTCTCTCTCTCTCTCTCTCTCTCTCTCTCTCTCTCTCTCTCTCTCTCTCTCTCTCTCTCTCTCTCTCTCTCTCTCTCTCTCTCTCTCTCTCTCTCTCTCTCTCTCTCACACCATCTCTGTCATCTCACTTATACAAAAATCTAATTCTCTCTGCACGTACAGTACTACACTTACAACTTTGTATCTTGACCGAAAGCATTTGTGTCCGAAAAATTAGTTTGTGCATAAGAATTTCCTCATTTTCTCCGGATCATTTCCACCTCCTCTCATTTCTCTTTCTTCGCAATACGTATTAAAACACATCAATATTCTCAACCCGAAGAGGAAAAAAAAGTGAAGACAGAGGAAAAGCCTTGGAATATTAGGGAACCATGAAAACAATGTTCTCCTTTTTCCTTCCTTTCCTTGACCCTTTTCATTCTTATTCTCGTATAGAAAAAAAAGGAGAGAGAGAGAGAGAGAGAGAGAGAGAGAGAGAGAGAGAGAGAGAGAGAGAGAGAGAGAGAGAGAGAGAGCATAAAAACATTGCTATCATTTTATCTTTCTTTCCTTTCCTTTTCATATCCTTGATCCTTATTCTTCTTCACTTGTATCGAAGAAGGAAAAGGAGGGAGAAGAGGAAAAGATGCCATGAAAATAATGCTGACTTTTCTCTCCCTTTATCCTTTCCTTTCCTTCACTTTCCTTGACTTTATTTTACTTTTTTTTTCTCCTCTCCATCTCCTCGACCATTTCATTCTTCACGTGTAAGAAAGAAGGGAAACGAGAGAAAGATGAAGAAATGCTTAACAAGAGAGGGGAGGAAGGAAAGGTACTGTACGTTCTTCTTCAAGCAAACGAGAGGAGAGGGTATGCTTGCTGGTGGAGGGAGAGAGAGGAAAGATGCGGCGGGCGAAGGGATGAATCAGGGATGCTGTGGGGAAGGCCAGCGGAAGAGATGGTGGCGTGATAAGAGAAAGAAGGAGGTGCAGGAAACTACAGGACACGGGGGAAGAGTAGAATATGAGAGGAGAACGCAAGAATGGAGGAGGAATACTAAAGGAAGGAGCTTGGACTAAAGATGAGAAACCAGTGTGAGATGTTGGAGGAATGAATAACGGAAGGGATGAGAGGGAGAAGAATGAAATGACATGGAGAGGAGGGGAAAAACAACGAACATGAGGGAAATAGAACGGAAAGTAATGGTAGAATAAAGGAAAATATGGAGGACACGGGAGGAAAAATACAAGAAAATTGCACAATAATGAGAGAAGACAAGTGGAAGATAATAGAAGCATGGCAAGAGAAAAGGGCGTAGATAAGAAGAGGAACTGTTGAGATGGTGGAAAGATGAGAGAAAGGAGAAGAAAGGAGGAGAATGGAAGGAGACGGTGCAGACGCAAGGGAGGAAAGGAGATAGGATAGTGATGGTGAAGGAGAGAGGAGGAGATATACTGAGACAGAGTGTGACACAGGGAAGGGAAGTCGGGAGAGGCTGTAAGTTAGTGTAATTTAAGGAGATTAACGCCCTTACGTTTCGCCTCACACATAAGAGGAGAAATTTGTTACGCTCCTGATAGTTTTTTCTTGTCCCAAAAGAGGATGGTGCTATTTTTTTCTTTCTGGAAGGAGAGAAGAAAGGAGGGGTGGAGGGGCTGGAGAATGGAGTGAGGTGTGAAGGAGGAGGATGTTCTAGAGGGGAAGGATGAAGGTAAAGGTGGAAGTCAGGTCAGAATAGCGACTTCGATGAGGCCATTCTTTATGTTTTAATTACCAGTGTGTTTAAGTTATGTAATTGTTTATGGTGTTTTCTCGAGGAATTTTCTGTTTTTTGTGGGCTTCAGTGAAGTTGAAGTTCTGTTAAGTTGTCTTCTGTTAATTTGTTTGTGTTTGTTTATTTATTTTTATTTATAACCCTTTTTTATCTGTTTTATTGATTTATTCTCATATATAACCAACATTCCGTGGCTTTTTTGCAGCTTTCATTATTTTCTTATGGTCTTGTGCATCTGAGCCACATTCTTCTCATCATTATTATTATCTATCCATTTTGCTTTCCTTTTTCATTTACTTTCTTAAACTCATCTTTTTACACTGTATCACCACCACCACCACCACCACCATCATCATCATCATCATCATCATCATCATCATCATCATCATCATTTACACCATCACTATTTTCCTGTCCTATCCTCCACCTGTTCCCTCCCCCCACATCCCGTCCCACTGCTAAATACCTCATTCATTATCCTTACCTGGCCTAAGAGAGAGAGAGAGAGAGAGAGAGAGAGAGAGAGAGAGAGAGAGAGAGAGAGAGAGAGAGAGAGAGAGAGAGAGACCTTTCCTGAAAATATGTGATGAAGTTTTTTGCCTTAATTTTCAAACCAAGAGACTTCACTATTCACTGTTTTATTACATTACCTGCGATTTTCCACCTTTTCAGCCAAACTCTCGGTGTTTTAAATGCTGTGTTAGCAGCGACATTTTTCTTCCTCCTTTCTTTATTCTTGCATTGATTTGTGGTTGTCTCATAGGTAATTATTGTTTTCTTCTAATCTACGTTTCGTTTTACAATGTTTCGTTTTCCTGATTGTGTTCGTTTTTAGTTTTCTTGTTTGCCTTTATGGTTAAGTTTGTTTTGATTATATTGTTTGTTTGTTTCTTTGTTTGTTTGTTTTGTTTTTCTGGGGGGAAGGGGTGGCTGTCATTTTCTGCACTTACATTGCCTATATCTTTCATTCAAGTTGATTTGTATGTAGTTGTATTAAATTTACAGTAATGTCAACTGTACGTAGTTTCGAGAATTTTCTCCTTCTTTTTATCTTTGCTTATTTTTTTTTATTCTGCTTATTAACGTTTGGATATTTCTTTATGGATATTTACGTATGTTGCAAAGATTTAATAGCAGAGAGTTTACACATACCATTTATTCTCTCCTACACAAACACACACACACACACACACACACACACACTTTTATGACAATTTTCATTTTGTATTTAGTGATGAAATTATAGATACAATTGGTGAATACAAATATCTTGGTGTCTTATTCAATTATAATGGTAGGTTTAGAAATGGTCAATTGGACCTTAAGAAAAGAGCAACAAGAGCTATGTATTCACTAATTGGAAAATGCCGCAAACATGATCTACCAGTTGATCTGCAACTTGAATTGTTTAACACCATTGTAATGCCAATTATGACCTATGCTTGTGAAATTTGGGGATACTGTATTATTAGAGAAATCAAGCAGTTGCACATGACATTTTTAAAACATGTATTACATGTACATAAATATACAAGCACTGATATTGTATATGGGGAGTTAGGGGAATATCCTATTGATATTGTTATCAATACTAGAATGATTGGCTACTGGTCAAGGTTAATAACAGGGAAAACTACTAAGTTAAGCATGATTATGTATAAAAGTTTGTTACATTTAGACTCCACAGGCATGTATTCATCACCTTGGATTTGCCATATAAGAAATATTCTTAACAATTGTGGTATGTCAGGTATTTGGATGGATCAACAAACTAATAATCCAGAATGGTTAAGGAAAGCAGTTGAAAACAAACTTAAAGATCATTGGATAACATCATGGTTTAGAAATATTTCAACAAAGGGACTTTGTAAGAGTTATAGAATGTATAAAGACTTGTATTGCAGAGAAGATTACCTATTGAAACTTAAAAAGAGTATCAGAATGCCTTTGATTAAAATAAGAACAAATAACAATAGACTACCTGTTGTGAAAGGAAGATATGATAGTATAGATAGGGAAGAAAGATTATGTACTTTATGTAGATGTAATGTTGTTGGAGATGAATATCATATTTTATTGTCATGCCCTAATGATAACATCGTGGAGCTCAGAAACAAATATATTCCAAATTATTATAGAAATAACCCAACAGTGAATAAGTTTATCCAATTAATGCAAAGTAAAAGTCAATATATTTTGTCTAACATTTCTCTTTTTTTAAAAGCTACCTATAATTTTTTTTAGGTAACAGAAAGTTGATTTATATAAGTTGTTAGTGTTTGTTTGTATCTGAAATAATTGCAGGAGCTGTGCTCCATACTTTGTATCACAAAGTCTGAGCATGTAAATAAATCTGAATCTGAATCTGAATCTGAATCTGAATCTGAATCACACACACACACACACACACACACACACACACACACACACACACACACTTTTCAATCATCACCACCTACCCATCCATTACCATCCATCCACCCTACCATTCCACCTCCATCTATCCATCCCCCTCCGCCACCCACGCGCGGATGAAATACTCCTGATGGATGACCCGCGCGGATTCTGGGAGGCTAATGTTGGGCGTGGATGTTACGTTTCTTGTTCCCCAGTACCTTATTACGTCTTCTTAAGCCCCCAAACGCAAGCGGTGAGTAATGAGAAGGACGATAATGGGAGACGCAAGGAATGAGAGATAAATGAGATTCTAATGAGACGTGAGTAATGATAGATGGACTTTTCAGGGCGAGAATTAAAGGGACGAAGAAATAAGATGAAATGAAAATGCTGCGGTTCAGTTCTAGTGATGAATGGTCTTGTTTTGTATTTTTTTCCTTGAGTGTGTGTGTGTGTGTGTGTGTGTGTGTGTGTGTGTGTGTGTGTGTGTGTGTGTGTGTGTGTGTGAATGTGTTTGAGTGCATTTTCTTTTTTCTTAATGCTCATGATGTTATTAATGGTTGTATGCTTTGAGTTTGTAATGGTTTGCAGGTTGAAATATGTTTTTTTCTTTCTCTCTCTCTCTCTCTCTCTCTCTCTCTCTCTCTCTCTCTCTCTCTCTCTCTCTCTCTCTCTCTCTCTCTCTCTTGGATTGTTTTTTTTTTTTCGTGCGTGTGTGCGTGAATGAGTCCTTGTGTTTTTTCCTATTCGTTTGGTTATCGTTTGTAATGTTCTACTACTACTACTACTACTACTACTACTACTACTACTACTACTACTATTACTAATACTAATAATTTTATGCTCATGTGCACAACAGCACTCGGTTGTGAGAAAAGTGGTAGTAGTGGTGGTAGTGGTGATGGTAGTATGTAGTGCCGATGGTAATAGTCCTTACGTAACTAAGACAGCGGTGACAGTTTACGTTAACAGATAATCTTAAAGTGTGTACGTACAAGGTAGGGGTCATGGCAGCCCATTCGCCCCTCCCCCTCCCCCACACCAAAAATTTCGTATCTATTACTGTTTGAGGTGCGGGGGAAACGTTTTCTCATTAATCAAAGTTTAAAATACGCGCCATTTTCAACTACCATCCGCCCCTTCTTTTATCTACAATTTTAGCTTGCGTTAGCTTGGCCCATTTCTAAATTATCAAGATTAACTTCGGAAAATTTCCAACGAACAGCAGCAGAGTAGAGTAATTACTGTAATAATGAGTGACTTTTTTTTTCAATAGGACACTTACTCACTTTTGTCCTAGGTGGCGCTGACAGCAGTGTGTGTACGTGTGCGTGTGAGAGACGTATACTAATTTGCCTTTCAAGTGATATCTACGTCTTTTCAGAACTTCTCAGTTCTCCAGGAAGGAGGTGAGTGTTGCAAGGGTGTTGCAAGGCTTTAGAAGCGAGGCTGAAAACGGAGGAGGGGTGTTTAGATGCGAATGTATTGAATGGTGGAACTGACGGCCAAGCGTTTAGAAGTGGTGACCCTTCCTCCTGTTTTCATTCTTCTTCCCTTGTTTCATGTTCATTGCAGGTTATATATCATTCCCACATCATCTTTGCGTAGTTATTTATCTTCTTTCAGCTTGAGAAAGTTTCATTGCTTGTTATAGGCCAGAGAGAGAACGAATGTTGTCTGGCTGCCTTCCTTCCCCCTGTGTTAAGTAATGGACTCACCCGGAATGGTGCCATGTAGTTGAAATATAATAGATTTTTAAAATGAACTTTACTTTCTTGCTCCGTGATCTATATGACAATATTTACTATTTACATACACGTGTTAGATTATAGATTAGATTAAATCGGCATCGTCAGTGTAGAATCGATGTTGGTCATTTCCTGTTGTACCATTTAGGCTGGTTTTGTTGATTCTAACAGTTATCAGATTTGTCAACCTTATCAGAGAATGAAAATAAACAATATACAGCATCTTGGAGGAAAGTTGTCGAGGGAGAGTAAATAGGCGGATCATTGTGTGGAAAAGTAAACAGATAAACGCACCGCCGAGAGAGAGAGAGAGAGAGAGAGAGAGAGAGAGAGAGAGAGAGAGAGAGAGAGAGAGAGAGTTAATATCGTGACGTGGAATATCCAGTTGAAGTTGATGTTTATTATATAGTGGAATTTTAATCTTTCTAGGTCTTATACGAGAGAGAGAGAGAGAGAGAGAGAGAGAGAGAGAGAGAGAGAGAGAGAGAGAGAGAGAGAGAGAAGCAGCCCCTGGAATAAGAGACAAACACGAAATGAAGACAGGGTTCCAAATACGGTCCGAAGCATCCTGAGCACTGAGCTTCTTGTTGACAATTCGTAACCTTCTGTCAGTCAGTCGACCTCTCCTCCTTCTCCTCCTCCAGAACCCTTCGTCATCGTCATCCCCAGCAGGAGCCTCGGGAGTGAGGGAGGCGAGGCAAGGACCCGAGGGAGAGGAAGTGGTCACTATATACAACTTAGGACCTCAGTTTCTCTATCTGTCACACCTAACTCGACCCGGTAACTGCTGGTGATTGATGGTGATGCAGTGGTTGGTGGAGAGCGTACAGGAGGTGGAGGAGGAGGAGGAGGAGAGAGGAGGAAGAGAGGACATGGGCTGGAGGAGAAGGATAAAATGGAGGAAAGTTAAGGATACTGCATTGGTAAATACAGACTAAAAATAGACTTTAGTTGAGACAGACGAAACAAGTGACGAGAGAGAGAGAGAGAGAGAGAGAGAGAGAGAGAGAGAGAGAGAGAGAGAGAGAGAGAGAGAGAGAGAGAGAGAGAGAGAGTATACTTGAATGAATATTAAAATCACGTCTCGGTGTTTGAATTATTGGACAGAAGCCCAATGGTCATGGAGAAGAGAAAGAGAGGAAACATTAGAAGAGGCTTTTAACACACGAGAGACAACAGAGTGTATTCGATAAAGTCTGATTGAAATGGACAAGACGGGTTTTCCTGACGCTGAGGTAAATAAAAAAGATAAATAAATAAACAGTGAGAAAATAAGAAAAGATGTTGAGTGATGAAAACAGTAAATGGAAGAAAACATGCTAGTGTGTAGAAACGAATGGACCGTTTCAAAACACACACACACACACACACACACACACACACACACACACACACACACACACACACACACACACACAACAAATCACATATAGACGACTGAATGAATGTAAACAGAAAAGAAGAATATATACACAACTAGTAAAACACATTGATGGACAACATACACCTATAAAAATTAAAAATTAAAAAAATAGATAAAACACCAGCAATAATCACAATGACACTATTTACTTCTTTCTCTCTTACGTCAATATTTTCCCCGCGCTAAAGCACAAATCCAATTACGGTTTGTAGGGTTCGCTCTTTTCCTCGCCGTGTTTGGAGGCCTTGCTCTGGAGGGGATCCGAACCGACTTAGGGGATCGAGGGGTGTTTGAGAGAACGTGACTGATCCTCCAACCTGCCACCTGTTTGTCGGGAGGCCTGGTGTATGTGTGTGTGTGTCTGTGTGTGTGTGTGTGTGTGTGTGTGTGTGTGTGTGTGTGTGTGTGTAGGTGGTCTCGAGGGCGGGTCGAGATGTATGCCAGAGGGTGAGAGTAGCGGAGTGCAGGAGAGGAGGAGGAAGAGTGAAGAGTGTAGAGAAGGTGATAGTGGAGGAGAAATAGCGTGCCTAAAGTGAAGAGACAGAGAAGGAACAGACAGTAAGGAAGGAGTCAGTAGGTACATGTTACCAGAGGAAGAATGAAGAGAAGTATAATAAAAAAAACTAACAAGTAGCATCATTTACAGAAAAAAGCAACATGTTAAAAACTATATATATATATATATATATATATATATATATATATATATATATATATATATATATATATATATATATATATATATATATATATACGAGTATATACAAGCTAAAAATAGGGAATGATAGTAACAAGAATTTGAGTTTATGGAATGAGATAGAAGGTATTATATTACAGGGAAGTAGACCTAAAGAAGAATGTAAAGATAGACAGGACGTGTAGAGTTATGAGAATAAAAGAGGTACATAAAAAAAGAATAACAAAAGATAACTAGGCAGAACGCTGGAATGATGAAGAATAGAAGAGATTTATAGAGAAGAACCAGTGATTTCAATAATAAATGTAAGTGAGATAGAAGCATGAAATAAGTGATAATGAAACAGGAAAAAGAGAAAATAAAACCAGTAACTGAAAAGGATAGGCAGGCAGGCAGAGGGTGTGGAATGAGGAAGAATGAGGGCAAGTATGCAATAAAAACATGAGAGGTGAGGGAGGAGGCTGCGGAGGTAAGGTATTCCCAGGTACCCCGCAGCATCTTGTACCTGGATGGGGTGTAATGACTTAGTTCAGGTGAGCCCACAGCCTCCCTTGTACAGGTAAACTATGGGGTCGTTTCGCCTCTCCTTCCTCCCTCCCTCCCTTCCTGGTCCTTCATTTCTCCCTGTCTTCTCTTCCCAGGTTCTTTCCTTCCTTCCATTCATGTTTTATTTATTTATTTTTTTTTGTTGTTTATTTTGGCCTCCTCTAATGAATGGCTTTAGTTATTTGTTGTTTATCTTTATATTTTTGGGTTATGTATTTATTGACTTATACTGTTTTCTTCCTTGAGATACTGCCTCTTATCTCACGTCCACCTCCTCCTCCTCCTCCTCCTCCTCCTCCTCCTCCTCCTCCTCCTCCTCCTCCTCCTCCTCCTCCTCCACTGTGCATGTTCGTTTCGAGGGTGGTAACTCGTAAAAATTTAAATTATGAAGTATTAAAATGGAGTAATTACTTTTCGCCTGGGAGGAAGACCTGGTGAGGGTGACTACTGC
>NC_087161.1:21848522-21863522 GCF_035594125.1 Scylla paramamosain | reverse complement strand
GATTACACGTTCTTGTGATCAATATACGACCAATCACAATCACTTCCTTACCCCTCCCTCCGCCCTTCCATCTTCTTTCCTCTCTGCCTCTTCTCCCGCCTCCTCTCCCCTCCTCTCCCCTGGCCCTACTCACCTCCTCACCCTTGCCCATCCATCCATCTATCTATCTATCCATCCATCTCTCTCTCTCTCTCTCTCTCTCTCTCTCTCTCTCTCTCTCTCTCTCTCTCTCTCTCTCTCTCTCTCTCTCTCTCTCTCTCTCTCTCCGCCCTTCCCACGCATTCTCCCCAATCTCGCAATTTCTTATCACTACTCTTACCTCACCTCTCTCCTTCCCTTCCCCCTCCCTCTCTTTTATCCCTTTCTCCTTAACCTCGACCCTCTGTTTCTTGTTTGCCCCATACCCAGCCTTCCCACCCTCCCTCCCTCTCCCATACTCACTCGTACCCCTTCCCTCCTCTCCCTCTCCTTCCTTGCGTTCCCCCCTCACGCCACGCCCGCCCCTCTCCCCGCCTCTCCCTCATAATCACCGATAAAGAAGCCCTTGTCTGTAATCAAGCCACTTCCCGCCCTTATCTGCGTCGTGTGGCAATGGTGGGCGTGTGGGAGGTTCACTGGCGGTGTGTGGGCGGGGTATGGGCGTGAGTGCTCCCCTCCACGCCTCTCTTCCATCCATCCAGTTAGTACTAGAATTTAGCTTGTTTGTTTTGATGTGATCTGCATTTATTATTTTTTTTTCATGGAAATTGCAACTGCCTCCCTCCCTTCATTTTTTTTTTTTTCCGGTCGGTGTTTCTACTTAAAGGTTCGTAGTTAGGGAATGGAAAACGGTGCCGGCTTTGTTTATTGTTTTCTCTTTGAGGGGAAGGGGAAGGGGAGGGATGGATTTAGGAATGGAGGCAGGGAGGGAGGAAGGGAAGATTGGAAGCACGTGACCTGATTTGCATTGTATAGATGATGTAAATTTTGGGGTCAGCTCGGATATAAGTCAGATTGGAATTTGTTTGTTGTTGGCTAATATGAAAACGCCCACTTTACTTATTTATTCTGTTTATCTTTATTTTTATTTTATTTTTTCCCCCATATTCCCTATTCGGCGTGATATCACCTTGTTGTTGCTTCGCCAGTCTGTCCATCAATTTCTGCGAGTTCCAGTTTCCTTCCCTTCCTTCTTTATCTTTTTTTTTTTTTTTTCCTGTATATTTTTTCCATCTTTCCTTCAAAATTAGACACTCTTCCTTTTCTTTGTCGTTTTGTATTTCTTTTCAAGTGTTTATTTTTCTACTATCTTATATTAATTCCCTTCTTCTTTTTAATATCTTGTTTTCCTTATTTGATGCATGGGAGCAGAGATTCCTGTATCACTGTATGCGCTGTATGGGAGGAGCATTCATGTCACTGTACGGCATATGACTCGTTAGGAATTTCGTATATCACTGCATGGTAGAATTTTTTGTTATATCCCTGTATGGCAAGAAATTCGTGTATCGTTGTATGGAAATAGGTTGTATGGCACTATGGGAGGAGATTCGTATTTCACTATAGCGTGTACTCTGTCGCAGCGTCGTGATGTGTAGTGGAGGAGGGCATGTATGTTTGTGAGTGGATATGTGTGTAGGTTACGATTATACATAGTGAGAAAAGGCGAGGACTGTGTGATAAAGTGTACGGTAACTTACTCAACTTCTCCCTACAGTAACATTACCAGAAAGGGAACGAAGAAAAGAATATATGTCCTGGTACTCTTTCGTCCAAGGGAAATTATGAAGATATATATTTTTAGTGTGATTATAGTCCGTATCTGCCCTTCTTTTATGACAATTTTTTTCCCCCTCTCTCTCTAATTCCATTTCTCCCTGAGACAATTTTGGACTTGATGGGAATCGCTTCATAGAATTTCCTTTGTGTGGAGACCATATGTTGTCTTGTGTGTGTGTGGGTGGGTGGGATGGGGTGGGTGGTAGGGAGGGTAGGTTATGTAGTTGTGTGGTATGGTGGTGTATGGGAGGACTGGCCATAGAGAGAGGCATTGCGGCTGATGGAATGGGAGGAATGGTTTGGGTTGTGAGAATGAATGTATCTTTAGAGGGACACTTCTGGCTATGATAGAATTTGTATGTGTTTACGTGGATGCAGCTCAGCCTGAAATGGACGAGACTGATTTATTGGTTTATTGATTGATTGGTATTTTAGCACCACAATCACAGTATCACATGGCGCTGAATGAGGTTTTAGATATTTAGCTTGGAGGTTTTGGAGATTGAGGACAAAGCTTTAGAAGTCGATGATGAGGTTGTTAAAGTCAAAGATGAGATGAGGTTGTGAAGGTTAAAAAGCTGTGAAGGTCAAGGAATAGGTTGCGGTAAAGAATGAGACGAGGTTGTGAAGGTTAAAGATGAGATTGTTGAGGTCAAAGATGAGGTTGTCGTGGTTATGCCGGTCACTGATAGACGTGTGACTATCAAGTGAAGATAGTTGTAGATGTAGGCGTAGTAGATGTGGCAGTTGTGGATTTCACCGTACTGTTTTGGTGGAAATGACCTGAAATAGACGGATAGCCAGCAGCAAAGACAAGGTTGTGAGAAACCTCTTTTACTTTAGTTGAATCTTTCGGCTAATAATGATGATGATGATGATGATGATGATGATGATGATGATGATGATGAGACAAATGATTTTTTTTATGATAATGGTGATGATAGTGATGATGATTATTTTTATGTACAATACGTAAGACAGGGCAATGCTTAGTGACTATTAAGGAAACTAAGTAAACAGGTATGATTAATTGATTTTATTTGATGTATAAAGGACTTGTATGTCATGTTTTGTAATTTTATTCTCCGTTCACATAATTCAAGAAGTAATATTCATTCATAACAAATTCAAGTATCAATGGCTTTTCCTTATTATTCCGTGAAGCCATGTGAAACACTCAGATGCTCTCTCTCTCTCTCTCTCTCTCTCTCTCTCTCTCTCTCTCTCTCTCTCTCTCTCTCTCTCTCTCTCTCTCTCTCTCTCTCTCTCTCTCTCTCTCTCTCTCTCTCATCTATATCATTAAAGTCTCAATCTTCCTTCACCTGCGTCAAGAAAGAAAGAAAAAATCAATTAAGTAACAATCTAATCTAAGACACAAAAAATAATAATAGACAACGAGCGCGACATTCAATACGCCACGAAGATGGACACAAAAAATATATCCAATCCAATTAACGCGAGGACGCAAAACAAAAGCATAATCAAGGACTCGAATTCCTGCGTGACATCACAACCAGACTGGGATGAAGAGTCCTAATAATTTCAGGGTCAAAGGATCAAAAGGCCACGAATCCTGCCCTCGAAAGGAACGACGACCAAAAGAAAAAAAAAAAAGGAAAATAAAATAAAGAAGAATAGCTGTGGTGGTGGTGGTGGTGGAAATGAGCGAGTGTCGAACTGAAACAAGGAGGTGGTGGTGGTGGTGGTGGTGGTGGTGGTGGTGGTGGTGGTGGCATGTCAGGACCAGGCAGGCATGGGACACGATCTTGTGCTGTTATAACTTTTTCCAGTGGAATGAAACCAAAGAGATGGAAGGAATAAAAGAAAAGAATAAGACAGAATTAATAACCGTCCATGGGATTCGGCTGAAATTGCATTGTATATTAGAAAGTAATCTTGGGTAATTGGTTATTGTCGGGGTCAGGAGGTTAGTTATAAGGGTGGGAGGCGAGGGGAGGGCTGGTAGGTCACTGCGGAGAGGGATGGGCTATGTGAAGGGTGAAGGGGTGGAGGGAAGGGTCAGTTATATAGGGGTGGGTAAGGACGGTGCGAGTCACAAGGGAGGGCGAAGAGGGATGACTTATTCTATGGGGGAAGACATGGGATTATTGCAAGGGTAGAGAGAGAGAGAGAGAGAGAGAGAGAGAGAGAGAGAGAGAGAGAGAGAGAGAGAGAGAGAGAGAGAGAGAGAGAGAGAGAGAGAGAGAGAGAGAGAGGACGGACAGAAAGACAGCCAAACAGAGAGACAGACACACAAAGGGATGATTTGCCTGCAGGAATGGATGAGGTCCCTAGGTGTGGCACAGGTGTATGGAATCTATGAGTGTTATAAAATAGTCGAGCTACAGTATTTTTTATCATATTTATAGTTGGTCATTAGCTTAGTATTTTTTATTCCTTATACTAAATTAATTTAAGTGATTTTTTTTCTGTAATAAAGTTATACATTACCTCAGAATGAATGAATCATTGGTTTTGACTAAATGTAATGAACAGCTTATTAGTAACTCATAATTAGATCACAAAATATTGTGATGTCATGCTTATACACTGATTACAATGCTAAGGATTACCAAGGTTAACATATTACAACGTACACTGAGGACCCGAGCTGTCTGACTGTATAATACATTAAATACTAATATATATATATAAAAAAAAGTCGATATCTCAGAAGGAAGTCAGAAAAGAAGCGATGCCACGTGTAACAAGAAATGCAGGTTAACCCTTTCAAGGCCGTGACTTCTTAATAAACTATTGCATAAGTTTAGTGTATAATACTGAAAAACATCACTGTCAAGAACGTTACTAAATAGTCACTATTGGCATATTTTTTTTCCAGTCAAATCATATAAGAGTTACTCAGATAAACAGACGCCATACTACCACTAGCAGTCAAACAGCTAGGACCCGTGTAGGCTTGTGGAGCAGTGCACGGCTCAGGTGTGTGGACGGAAAGGAACGAGTCACTCCAGGATCAAGAAGGACAGGTCACGTTTAGGAGTGGGAGAGAAGGCGGGAGGAGGATTATTTAAGAGTTTGGGAGTGGTGGCTGGAGGGAAGGGGGAAGGGGAGTGGCGGGAGGGAGGGATAGCACGTAAGGGTAAGAAAAGATTGGCCATCTCGCTCTTTGAAGACTGAGCAAAAACACACAGAACACATCTGATCACTTCCTCTAAGAATATTATGATTATGACATTGGCAATTGATACGTGACTGAACGAGGCTGAAAAGAAAAGGTGTAAAGACTCACTCGACATTGCTCCACCGTGGCCTGAGGGAGAGCGAAAACAAGGGAGAGATTACGACATGAATTTGACAAAACCAACAAGAGATTAAGTGAGGGCGTTCCTGACTACTGTTATTTTCATTTTTATCATTTTTTGCACCCATCATTCATTTCCACACTACCAGCATCACCTTTTTTCTTCAACCTCCATTATCTTCCCACGCCTCGCTCAGACTGACTCCTTTTCGCAACACACAACACATTCCACGCTCATACCTTCTATACCAATGCATACAAAAGCCCTACTCCCTCAACTTTTTTCCTTCCCCTTCCTCTTTCATAGCTCAACTCTTTTTTTCGCCGTCGAGAAGAAAATGACCCGTAAGCGAAGTTCCCTCGTGAGTAATGCTACACACGCCCGCGAGATGGCGCCCCTGGCATGCCATCGCTCGTTACCGGAGCCTTATTGGCCAAGACGTAGCGCCAGCCTCGCCCTCACCGCCTGTTGTATAGTCCAAGGAAAAAAAAAGGGATACTAAGAGAGAGGCATCTGTTTTTATCAAGTCCCGTTTCCTGCGCCTGGGGTGATGCAGTGAACAGGAGGAGCAGGAGGAGGAGGAGGAGAAGTAGCGGCAGGAGGGGCAGTAAGAGGAGGAGACTAATGGTTTAGAACTACACTCTCTTGCAGGTGACGCGTTGATCCTCCCTTGAATGCAGACAAGTGGGGCCGCCGACCTTAGAATCTTGGGAGTGTAAAAGGCCGGAGGGCAGGAGGAGGAGGAAGAGGTGAAGTAGGTGGCTGTGTTGGTGGAAAGACGCTAGGGATGTGTGGGGTTACCTGGGGACTAGCCTAAATACCAGTCAGGTAGCCGCTACACCTGCAATTACCTAAGATACGTCGGGAGGTGCTAAGCCGTCGTTAGGCCCCTCTGTCCCTCCCGCCGCGGCCAGCCACTCAGGGGCCCCGCGACGTCTATATCTGCAAAGGTGAGGAAGGCGGTGACGGAGGGAGGCGCAGGGTGAAGAAATGACGATAACATGGTGGTGGTGGTGGTGGTGTTGTGGGTGATGGCAGTGGTGTGGTTGTGGTGGTGGTGATGGTGATGATACTCGGTCGTGACAGGATGGTGTTTGTGTGATGGTCGTGGTGGTAATTGGGTGGTCGCTGGTAATTACAGTGGTTAGATGATAGTGGTGGTGATGGTGGAGGTGGTGGTGGAGTCCGTAGTGATCCTGGAATGGTTATGGTGATAGTGCCAAGTAGTAGTAGTAGTCGTAGCAGTAGTAGTAGTATAGGAGTAGCAGTATGAGTAGTAGATGATGGTCATTTGGTAATGGTGATGGAGTTATATTAATGACCAGCGTAGTTTGATAGTGTTGGCATGTTGGCGGTGGTGTTGGGGGCTGCAATGATTAAAAAGTACATAATAACCCTGAAAGTAAAAAGATAGGAATGGCAACGACTCCTCAAACACACACGAGGTACAACTACATAACATTCCCGCGTCTTAAGATTCCGCCTGTATGTACACGTCTTGTTTACATCCTTGATTACTAGTAAGCTGTTTATTTGACGCGAGAGAGCAGTTTTGTGTGTTGAGGCGAGTCTTGATATGCCCTGCTTGAAATATGAATGGCGATGGCTATTATGTATGACCCGTGAGGAGAACTGAGGCTAGAGGGCAAGTTAGTGTTTATATTGCAACTTTACAGGAATTTCCCAGGACTGAAGGAAGGGTTGTGTGTGGCACTGTTAATGATAATGCCGTTTTTATTTCTCTGTTTCTGGTGTTGAGGTTTTCTTTTCCTCTTCGTGTTTTCTTTCTCCCTTTCCTCCTCCTCCTCCTCCTCCTTCTCCTCCTCCTCCTCGGCAGTAAACAAAGCGACGCCCCGGGGACACTCCGTCATTACAAGGCTGTTTTCTTCTTGCGATCCCGCGTGAAGGAAGAATATCAGAGTCAGGAATGAGAGAGAGAGAGAGACAGAGAGAGAGAGAGAGAGAGAGAGAGAGAGAGAGAGAGAGAGAGAGAGAGAGAGAGAGCTCCATTGTGCGCGTCGAGACCTTAATGTCCCCTTGTCACGCTTAGAACAGATGCGAAAATCATCCCTCTCCTTTTTTTTTCCCCTCACCTCATCTTTCCTACTCCCTCACTCCCTCTCCCTTCCTCCTTCCCTCCCTCCCTCCCCCCATCACGTTGCCTTCGAAAAAAATTAACCCCTACCCATAATGCCTATTAATTTCCACCCTTCGCTCCCCTCTGGTATCAGAAATCTCTTTGACTTGACCTGTTATTGAAGTGCATTTTTTGGGGGAGAGCGTTGCCGAGTGGATTAATAGGTGTCGGTGGGAAAGGCACGAGCTCGCAGCCAGGCAGAGATATCTATAGAAGGAAATATCTTTTGTTATTTTTTTTTTTTTACCCTGTTGCCGGTGAATAATGGCGGTGTTGACAGGGGAGTTAAGGACCCAGGGATTAGGAGGAGGAGGAGGAGGAGGAGGAGAAGGTAAGGAAGAGAAGGAAGAGGTAGAGGATGAGGAGTAGCATACGTGAAGAGGCATCATAAGGAGTGAACTTAATTTTTATCTACATCCTCACTCGCGTCTCAACCTTTTTCCCTCCGAGGCTTGTGTTCGTGGAAGCCAATTTCATCGTCGTGTGTATGTACGTTGTATGTAGCCTCCGAGGTACACACACACACACACACACACACACACACACACACACACACACACACACACACACACACACACACACACACACACACACACACACACATCGTTGGTAGCTTGCAGTTCCAGTATACAGATGAGAGAATGATACTAAGATGATGATGATGGCGATGGTGGTGGTGGTGGTGGTGGTGGTGGTGATGCTGGTTGTAGGAGCTAATGCATGATCAGAGTGCAATGGTAAAGTTTAATTAGAGGGCGCGGCCAATGCAGAAAGAAAAGAAGAACGAGAGAGAGAGAGAGAGAGAGAGAGAGAGAGAGAGAGAGAGAGAGAGAGAGAGAGAGAGAGAGAGAGAGAGAGAGAGAGACAAGAGAGCATGCAGAGCGGAACGGTAACACATTAAAGGAAGGAGACAAGGAAAGAATAAAGAACAGCCAGAAGAGAACTTTGAGATGACGGAGGAGGAGATGGAGGAGGAAGAAGAAGAAGAGGAGGAGGAGGAGGAGGAGGAGGGGGAGGAGGCAGCAGCAGCATTATTGAATACGAGACGAGACAGGCGGGCACGAAAGCGTAATCAAAACTGCACTGGCCTAATTTTAGCCTCACGAAGACGCAGAAAATTCGGGCGCGAGAAAAACAAAAAAACATGGCGCATTGAACCTGAAGAGAAAAGGAAAAGAAACTAGCGCACTTGAGGCCATAAAAGCGAAGGTACAGGCGAAACTGGAGGGCGTTGTGTCCTTCCTGAATAAAGTTAAGGAAGAATACTGAGGAGGACGAGTGTTGGAGGAGCAGGAGGAGGAGGAGAAGGAAGTGGAAGTGGAAGTGGAGGACAGTCTCAGTCTCGGTTCCGTTTCAGTTACTGGAGAGGAAGATTGCTCGAAATGGCCTTCTGGTTCCCGTGGATATTCCTCTTCGGTGCTCCCTTTGGTTTGCGTGAGAAATATTTCACTTCTAGGCAGACGTCAAAGTGAAGAATCTGAAATCGATGCTGCCCTTTGCTGAGAGAGAGAGAGAGAGAGAGAGAGAGAGAGAGAGAGAGAGAGAGAGAGAGAGAGAGAGAGAGAGAGAGAGAGAGAGATTACCAGTTGTAGTCGTAATAATTATCATTAGCTTAATTTTTGCAGTTATAACTCTACTTGTAATTATAAACAATGAACAAAACAACAATAATTTCACCAGATGGTTGATATTTTTAGGTAGGAACATCTTGTCGGTGCCTTGTAATCTTGTTTCTAATCTTACCTGTCGCCACACCCACTCTTGGCTGCGAACAATGCGACTTCGTACCTAAGGAAGCGTCAGGCAAATACAGCTTGACATATTACTTCATAAACCAAGCGTGGACAAGACGAAAGCAAGCGCGCCTGCATTTTTGCACCGTCAGGAGATTTTTAGCGTAGAAGCTGACCATCACTACCTCCGCCATGTGTGTGTGTGTGTGTGTGTGTGTGTGTGTGTGTGTGTGTGTCTGTGTGTGTTTGAGATGGAATTGACCTTCACACACACACACACACACACACACACACACACACACACACACACACACACACACACACACACCTTACCTCTCCTCTCCTCTACTTCCCCGTTCATCCCTCCACAGTTCCTCCTTTCCTTCGTCTCCTCTCCTCCCCCTTTCCTCCACTCACTCCTCCACGTCTCCACCTCCCCGGGCCGCGAGATGTGATGAAATACACGCGTTATCCTCGGCCGTAAGTGATATTAGATGAAATATCGTTGGCGTGGAGGTGAAGGAGGCTGCCCGTCTGCCGTCTTCCCCGCCCTCACCTTGCCGCCGCCGCCTCTTCTCTATCTTCGCTGCTGTCCGCTGTCTGGTTATCGCTCGCCTCGTCTCCCCGTAGCAGCCGAACGAAGATAAAAAGGAGCGCGTGATGTCCAGAGAGAAGTTGGTGGTCGCCTGGATTCGCGCCTCAAATATGTAACGTCCTCCCGACATCCTGCCAGGACTCCCCCGAGGGTCCTCACTTGGCTTATCTTATCGCTCAGCAGCACCAGTGATGCGCCCTCCCTGCCTGCCTGCCTGCCCGCCTGCCCACCCGCCCGCCTGCCTGCCTGCCTTTGCTCTCTCTCTCTCTCTCTCTCTCTCTCTCTCTCTCTCTCTCTCTCTCTCTCTCTCTCTCTCTCTCTCTCTCTCTCACTTCCACTTTTTTCTTACTTTTGTCTTTTTTTATTGTGGTCGTTGCAGTGCGCACGATTCTCTCTCTCTCTCTCTCTCTCTCTCTCTCTCTCTCTCTCTCTCTCTCTCTCTCTCTCTCTCTCTCTCTCTCTCTCTCTCTCTCTCTCTCTCTCTCTCTTGGTTCACACCGCTGCATTGACAGTCGCACGCATCACCTGTCCCTTTCCCTTTCAGTTTTCCGTGTGTCTCTTATCTTCCCGACGCTGGTTTTGTTGTGTGGTGGCGGCGTGGAAGAGAGAGAAAGATGGAAGGGGAGCGATGAGTGGAGCAGGACAGAGGAGGAGGAGGAGAAGGAAGAGGGGACAGGGAGGGAGGAAGAAGGTAGGTAGGTGGTGGAGAGACGAACAATTGAGACATGGTACGAGCCTGTGTTGGGGAAAGCGGCGGCTCTGTGTGGCTGGCGTAATCAAAGGGTTAGATGCCCCAACCAGTGATTGGGTGTCGGGCACATGTAATTAACCAATGACTAATTAATAGGTGCCCACACACTGGCCGTATCCCCCAACACCTCACAGCGAGGCAGCAACACCTTCCAAGGGTTATATCCCCAGTTTATTCTGCCTCAAGCCGGTGGAAATGAAAGGGTGAGCTGTTTTATGCTTTTGGAACAAGTTTTACCCGTCTTAAATTATGAATTTACAATGGTTATACGGTAAGATTTACTTTCGGAGCTCCAGCCAGCGAAGACCAGGGATGGAAACGTTGTGAGAGAGAGAGAGAGAGAGAGAGAGATGCTTGTGTGTGTGTGTGTGTGTGTGTGTGTGTGTGTGTGTGTGTGTGTGAGAGAGGGACCACAAAATACAGACAGGCTCCTCCCTCTCACGCTCATAGGATCCATTACTTTTGATATTTCAATAACACACATGCAACTCCCCGCCTTCCGTACCTGTCTGTCTACCCACCTGTCCGTCTGTCTAGCTGTGTGTGTGTGTGTGTGTGTGTGTGTGTGTGTGTGTGTGTGTGTGTGTGTGTGTGTGTGTGTGTGTGTCCGTTCATTCACCCATCTGCCCACCTGTCTACACAGTACTCATAAATACCTGTCACCTGTCCGTACTTATCTCTCACCTGTCTATTTTACATCTGCCCTAAAGTTTTTTTTTTTTCGCCTTTCTTGCAATTAACCTTTTTTTTTTTTTATCATCTTTACTTTGTGAGTGAAAATCATGTTGCTGCGTCACAGGAGTGGTGGTGGTAGTTGTAGTACTGGTGGCGATGGTGGTGGTGGTGTTGGTGGTGGTGGTGGTAGTGGAAACACATGTTGTCTCGCCCTTTTTCGTGTTCCCGCTGCAAACATTTGACTACAAAACACCGGAGCAACACATGTTTTAGACTCCCGCTGACCCCTCGCGCTATTTTTTTTTTTTTCTATTTTTTCTCTCTCCCGTCCCACTGCAGCAGGTGAAATGACGTTTGGGTTTTGAAGGTTTTATTAAGGTGTATTCGACACTGGAATGTTCTTGTTTGTTTTATTGTTATTATTGATGAATCAGTAACAGCAGTAGTTGTAGCAGTAATAGTAGTAATTGTAGCAATAATAGTTTTTGTTGTTGTAGTAACTGTAGTAGTAGTAGTAGTAGTAGTAGTAGTAGTAGTAGTAGTAGTAGTGGTGGTAGCAATAATAGTGGCAACAGCAACAACAGCAACAGCAACCAGCAGGAGCATCACCACCACCACCACCTCCACCATCACCATCATCATCATCAGTACTTAAACATCTCTAAGCACACCACCACCATCGCCACTAAATACCTCTCCTCCTCTTCTTACCGCCACCAAACCACCAAACTTAATGGCCAAGAAATCATTGTCATTTACGTTGTCATCAGAGGGAGAAGCACTGATTTAGATAAGCTCCTTGAGAATCCCGCAGAAGCAGGAGGAAGAGGAGGAGGAGGAGTTAAAGCGAATGAAGAAAAAAAATTAAAGAAAAAAGAAAATTAAATTGATTGCCCATTCGCTAAATATCAACAGTCTGGAGGAGAAGAGGGGGAGTAGAAGAAGCAGCAGTAGTAGCAGTAGTAGCAGCAGGGGAGGGGGATGAAGAAAGTGATGGTGATGGCGGGGAGACGAGTGGCGTGGATCAGAGTAACACTTCCCAGGCATCCATCAGGAAGACGAGGCCACGGTAATCACAAAACATGGTACTGATAGTCTTTGGGCGTAAACAGGGAGACATTAAGCTTGCAGTGATGCTTGATTAACGGGACACGCAGAGAGAGAGAGAGAGAGAGAGAGAGAGAGAGAGAGAGAAGAGAGAGAGAGAGAGAGAGAGAGAGAGATGTTTTAGATATTCTTAATTTTCCTCTTAAGTGACAATCGCATTTGGTTTTCTTTGGGTTTTATTTGTATAGTGGTTGTAAAAGGAGTTAATGTGATGGTGATTAGATGAGGCTAGTTGTAGTAGTGGTGATTAGATGAGGCTGGTTGTAGTAGTGAGTAGGGGTGTATTGGAAGGGAATGTATCTATGTGTAGGTGTGTTTTGTGGTGGTGTGTAGCGGCGACAGTGCTTGTAGTGATGATGGTGGCTGTAGTGCGGTTTGTAGTTTTGTCATTCGTGATTGTAAATGATTGCTATGAAAGTGTCTTTTATTTGTTATATGATGTAATTAAAAACTGTAAAAACATCTGTTGTTAAATCATAATGCTGCAATTCTAACGTTGGTTATGCATATTTAACACCGATCACTGTGCTTTTGAACATCATATTAGGTGTATGTTGTGTTAGGAAGTACTGCTTACTGACTTGTTAAGCATCTGAAGTCAGTTTTCTTAGATGACCAGCCATTACATCCCCTTGAAAGATCGTACAAACCTTTACCGAATACTGTAGAGTTGAGGTCGTTCACATCTTTCAGTATTTTAGTCAGTGGTAGTCATGGTAGTCATCGCTGAAGTGGTTTCTATTCAGTTTATGTGGTCATTGCGAGATCGTGATATGACTGGAGATGAATAATTTCCGAGTATTGCTGTCGTTGTTAATTCAGCCCAGTTCAATCCATATGGTCGTCGTGTAGTCGTGGTATGTCTGGCGGGGTCGTCTGGCGCTGGGAGGGGCTCGGGCATGGCTCTCTTGACATGGTCTTTCTTGATTGAGGTGAAATTGGCGAGGGGTGCACGCAGGTAATTGTTGGGGCAGTCCCTATATGGCCAGGTGAGGGAGGAGGGTTAGGGGTGGGGTAGCAGGGAGTAGGGGTGAGATTGCGGGGGCAAGGTAGAGTGGTGAGCTCACGTAGGAGTTGGAGAGATAGAGGAAGGGATGGAGAAAGGAGGATATAGAAGAAGGAAGAGGGGAAGTATTCAAGAGGGAAAGAAGGGAGGAGATGGGTAAGATAAAGGAAGTAGAGTCAGTTTTGGAGTTGAGGGGGAAGAGAGCGGCGAGGGGAGAGAAATGAGCGAGAGGTAGGAGAGAGTAAAAGAACCTGGAGCAAGAGAGAGAGAGAGAGAGAGAGAGAGAGGGGTGGAAGAAAAAAGATACCCAGTCGTGGAAACATTCGAAACTCTTAAGTAAAACAATTAGGAACATTTTTCTTAGCGACATTTTATCAGCATTTCTTTTTTCTTTAAGTGTGTCCTCAGTTGCTACCATCTACCTCCATTTACATTCTTTTTTGGAGACGGCGTTTCTTTTGTTATCTTTTCACCTGTTCACCTATAACCTAAGCCCCTATATTTTCCTGGGCGATTTTGAAAGCTCACACCCTCACGCCCTTTTAAATGCAATCGAAATGAATAGGAGTTTGCAGTCAGTCCCCGTCAGTGGCTGGTCTTTGTCCTTAATTATCCCTCTCCCACCAGCATGGTAAAAACTTAAAGCACTGTCTGGAGCAAATTAACTTCCCTTCCTCAAAAAAAAAAAAAAAAAAAATTATCAGCAACAAGTTCACGCGATTTATTGAGCAGATTGCCACCACTGCATACAGATTACACAAGCGCTAACCGGGAATTACAAATACAGATTACTAAAAGAAGCGTCGCCAGATAGGAGAGATAGGAAACAGAGTAAGAGAGAGAGAGAGAGAGAGAGAGAGAGAGAGAGAGAGAGAGAGAGAGAGAGGAGAGGGAGAGAGAGAGAGAGAGAGAGATTGTTATCCTTCGCGTCTGGTCTTCGAAGAGTCGCATGAAATTATTATTAGAGAGTCCTTCAAGAAAATAAAGTTAGGTAAGATTGTAATAACGAGTGCGTAAAAGTGAGACCTAATGAAGCATCCTCATTTAATTGCACCCTGAGGAGGAGGAGGAAGAGGAGGAGGAGAGAGGGAGGGAGGAAGAAAAGGAGGGAAAAGATGATTGATGACGACGAGGGACTCTGAAGTAAAGGAGGGAAAGAAGCACCGGAGAGGAATGCGCCTGTGCCAAAGACAACCCAATTATCACCTACTGCAGAATCTGGCTTAATGACCGATAATGGCAGCCCACCGGTGATATATACTGAAGGGGAGCAAGAAATTATACCGATGACGGTGACGCGAGCCTGTTAAAAACACTGGAACACTCGCAGGAGGAAGGGAAGGAGGAAGAAGAAGAGCCATTAAAAGAATATATGTCGGGAAATTAGGGATAGGTGAAGCAGAGCAGGCGGGGGAAAAAATATGTGCAGGAATTGAAAACATGCAAGTTGAGAAAGAAAATAACGAAGTGTAAAATATCAAAAGAGCTTTGTTAACGTATTTTTATGCTTGAGTAATGCGCCATATTAGGGAGGACGAGAATTGTGTGCATGCAAGAATTGGCCGCGTGGTTATTGGCTAAGCACTGTACTGAGAAAGAGAGAGAGAGAGAGAGAGAGAGAGAGAGAGAGAGAGAGAGGAGAGAGAGAGAGAGAGAGAGAGAGAGAGAGAGAGAGAGAGAGAGAAGCGTAACAATCCTACAGAAAGCTATTAATGTAGGAGAATAAATTGATGATACACTTTGATACAAATGGGCGTGTGTGTGTGTGTGTGTGTGTGTGTGTGTGTACAGGTAAGAGAGACAGGGTAACACTATCATGGCGCCACATTAGTAACGCCATAACCACAGATTTTCGCTCCTTAATCCGCAACATCGTAGAAGGTCCATAGGGGGTAGTAGTAGTAGTAGTAGTAGTAGTAGTAATAGTAGTAGTAGTAGTAGTAGTAGTAGTAGTAGTAGTAGTAGTAGTAGT
>NC_087161.1:21811022-21841022 GCF_035594125.1 Scylla paramamosain | reverse complement strand
ATCTCCTTTCTTACTCAAATACTCATACAGACCTACATACAAACTTCTTAAAAATATATTCCCTTTTTACATTCCTTTTATCATCTCTTCTTTCCCAGTTCTGTTTATCCTCTTTTCTTCCCTTTTCTTTAGTTTACTTCTATTTTCTTCTGTGTCCTGTTTTTATTTTAACTGTAACCTCTTCTCCACGGGAAATTACGTCACTATCATGTCCTCCTTTCCAGCTCTATATTTATCCCTCTTTTTCTTTTCTCTTCTGTTTCTCTCTCTTTTTTTTCTATTTTCTTCTGTTTTTACTTTAACCGTGATTTGACCTCTTCGCCAGTGAGAATTACGTCACCCCCTTAGCACCGAGGAAGGCAACATGCTCCTCTTGTCTCTACCAATGCGAAACCCTTGTAACACTTGCGCCCAATAATCAGCAATACTCCCTTTGCAACTGTCCTGCTCTGTTGTGCCTTGTCCCTCCCTGTACCTCATTCTCAGTTCCTAATTCGTCCCCCATCCTCCACTTTTTTTTTTTCTTCTAACTAACTGTCCACCTCCTCTATCTTAAAACTTCCGAATAGTCACTTTCCATATGTTACTCCGCCTTTGTTATCATTCCATCCGTCTTTCCTCTTTTTCCTCAGTCCATGTCACCTTCACTTCCTCACCAAGGTTTCTACTCCACTTTTCTTCGCCACCAAATTGTCCATTTCCTCCACTTTAAAACATCAAAATAGTCACATTCCGTCCGATATTCCACTTCTGTTACCATTCCACCCGTCTTTCCCCTTTTGCTTCTGTCCATGTCACCTCCAGTTCCTCCACGTCCTCCACTTTTCTTTTCCTTTTCAACTAACTATCCACTCCTTCCATCTTAAAATTTCAAAATAGTTACATTCCGTCCAATATTCCACTTTTGTTACCATTCCACCCGTCTTTCCTCTCTCGCTTCCGTCCATGTCACCTCTCTCTTGCCTCCCCATTCCCTCTCCCTTCGTCCACTGCCAGCCAGCCGCCCCTCGCCCAACACTCACGCCCCGGCCAGTAAAGGACGCGACGTGTAAGAGCAGGCGAGGGGGAAGGATCCACTTTGCATACGAATGTTGCATATTGGTGCGTGTGACGGATGGATGGACTTTGCTGGTGGTGGAGTGTGTG
Source organism: Scylla paramamosain (assembly GCF_035594125.1). NCBI lineage: Eukaryota > Metazoa > Arthropoda > Malacostraca > Decapoda > Portunidae > Scylla > Scylla paramamosain. Next base: position 21,839,876 of record NC_087161.1, on the reverse strand, counting down.
TGTGTGTGTGTGTGTGTGTGTGTGTGTGTGTGTGTGTGTGTGTGTGTGTGTGTGTGTGTGTGTGTGTGTGGAGGGGGGTGGGTGGAAAGGGTGGATGGATGAAGGTGTGGGTGTATATTTTATTTTATTTTATTTTTTTATTTATTTTTTATTTTTTTTATTTCCGCTTTTTTAATTTTGTGTTTGTATCCCTTGAATATTTGCTGCTCCTCTGTCTCTTCCTCTTCCTCTTCCTCCACTCCCATCAACTCTTTCTCGCTCCACCTCCCTTCCCCTCCTCCTTTTCCTCCTCCTCCTCCTCCAGTCATTCATATAACGTACTCTTCTCCTTTAAAAACAACACAGATTTTTTTTCTTTCAAATCCTCCACTCCATCCCAATATTTTTTTTTATCTTCATCCATCTCTTGCTCATTTCTTCCTCGCTTCCTTTCTTCCTTGGCTGCTTTCCTCCCTTGACCACCCCCTCCCTTGACCCCCTCCCTTGACCCCCACCCTTATCCCTTCTCCCTCTGTCCATCCCCCAACCCAGACCCTTTGAGCCTCCCTCCCAGAGCAGCAGCCCATGACTAAGCCCAGACAGCACACCTGCGCGTTGTTACCTTTACGATTCCACTCATTAAGGTCGGAAACGAAGTCAGCCAGTCACGTCGGATATCCCAAGAGAGGAGAGAAGGAGGAGCAGAAAGAAGAGGAGGAATAGGAGGGAGTGTGGCGTGGTAGTGGGTACCTAAGCTCCGTGGCTGAGAAATATCGTAGAATTATACAGTGCATGTCGAAAGGAACAGACTGCTCTCTTCACTTGCCGGCTAATTACGCTTAAAAGCCGCGTTCGTAATTGCGTAACATATATCTAAGCAGCAGAGCACTTAAGGCAGAGGCGAGGAGCTGGGCTTTCTCTAAGTGTTATACTCGTCCCTTCCCTCCTACTCTCCTACTCTCTCTCTCTCTCTCTCTCTCTCTCTCTCTCTCTCTCTCTCTCTCTCTCTCTCTCTCTCTCTCTCTCTCTCTCTCTCTCTCTCTCTCCTTCATCCCTCCAGGGTAGACAACGAAACCTTATCACCCGGTCTTATCTTGAGTTCGAGTTGATCTGTCTTATCTCATGCAGATTCTGGCCGCGTCTTACTCCGGAGTTATTAATTTAGAGAACTGAGGGAGGCTGACGGACGAGGCCATGAATTACTGCACACCAAAAGGAATACGATTTTTTTTTGTTTTCCTACTTTAAATGTTTTCCTTTTCTTCTGCATTTAATTTCTCATTTTTTTTTTTTTTAAAGATCTGTATGTGTGTGTGTGTGTGTGTGTGTGTGTGTGTGTGTGTGTGTGTGTGTGTGTGTTAGTGTTTTTTTCTTTTTTGTGTGTCGTTTGTTGAGAGAGAGAGAGAGAGAGAGAGAGAGAGAGAGAGAGAGAGAGAGAGAGAGAGAGAGAGAGAGAGAGAGAGAGAGAGAGAGAGAGAGAGAGAGAGAGAGAGAGAGAGAGAGAGTGTGTGTGTTTGTATGTGTGTGCGCATACATTCAAACATACATACAAACGAAACGAACAAGGTAATAACACACACACACACACACACACACACACACACACACACACACACACACACACACACACACACACACACACACACACACACACACACCAGCTCCAAAATGGCTCCAGTTCTCCCTGAATATAGACACAAATTACAATGTCTGTCTTATATTTTACACGCTCTTTCTCCTCCTCCTCCTCCTCCTCCTCCTCCTCCTCCTCCTCCTCTTCCTCCTCTCCTCCTCCTCCTCCTCCTCCTCCTCCTCCTCCTCCTCCTCCTCCTCCTCCTCCTCCTCCTCCTCCTCCTTCTCCTCTGCCCTTATAATTTTTTTCTCTTTAAATTAAATTACCACCTTTGGGCGATTGCTTTTCTATAAGCTAAGCTTCTATATACGGCTTTTCTCACAAATGTCATTGAAAATCAACCAGTCATCCGGACTGAACACGTAAATAGAAAAGAAAAGATTGGAAATCATTTACCGCCATACCACAAGAAGTATTAACATAAAAGACATTCATTTACTTGTATTTCTGTAATTAAAGAGAAAACACACCTGCTACCTATACTTCTCAGTCGTGTGTGTGTGTGTGTGTGTGTGTGTGTGTGTGTGTGTGTGTGTGTGCCCTCCTGCCCAGCGACAAGCGTGCAAGGACTCACCTCTGTCACCGCCACCACGCGCCTCGCCAAAGACCAGCGTCGGCGGAATCCACTTAAAAGGGATTTTCTCCGCAGCGTAAACCCGACCCAGGAAGGATTACACTCGCTATTGTCAGTTGGTGAAGCGGCACGAGAGAGAGACTGGATTAATGTGTGTGTGTGTGTGTGTGTGTGTGTGTGTGTGTGTGTGTGTGTGTGTGTGTGTGTGTGTGTGTGTGTGTTTGCTTAAATTCTATGAAAGTCTATGATATTGTTCTATTTATTACTAAATAATAAAAATATAAAAAATAAAGGAATAAAAGGTCCACTGTCTCAAAAAACATGATATAATGGACGTAGTGTTTTGACGTGTCTCTTGACTTGAGCTTATTTGATCTTTATTGCATTTAGAAAATCTGCTTTCTGTTTCAGCTATGTAAATGTTGACTCTCTCTCTCTCTCTCTCTCTCTCTCTCTCTCTCTCTCTCTCTCTCTCTCTCTCTCTCTCTCTCTCTCTCTCTCTCTCTCTCTCTCTCTCTCTCTCTCTCTCTCTCTCTCTCTCTCTCTCTCTCTCTCTCTCTCTCTCTCTGAAGGATATGATTTTCACTTTCGCTTAATATTTTATGTAAACTTTTAATGTTATTTATACTGATAACATATATTTTTTTTACTATTTTCACTTTTAACAGTGGAACAATATACGTTTGTAGAATTGTTGTATAATGTTGTCCTGTGAGTGTGTGTGTGTGTGTGTGTGTGTGTGTGTGTGCTGTCGTTGTTGTCTTCGTCGTCATCCCCCCAGCGCTCCCCCGGGGTCAGTAAGGCGCCGGGAACACTCACTTCTCCGTCTCTAGGGTTATCGGGATGCCGGTCACACCTCCACGTCGCCTCATGTGCACTCTGCTACACACGTACACGTTTGTTCATAGACGCACACGCATGATTGAGCAGGCGACGTGTCTGTTCGAGCAAGTTTCCTAGTCCCAACCTTCCCGTAAAACACAGATTGGCCTCTTCTTCCTTCTCTTCTTCTTTTCCTCCTCCTCCTCCTCCTCCTCCTCCTCCTCCTCCTCCTCCTCCTCCTCCTCCTCCTCCTCCTCCTCCTCCTCTTCTTTCTTGCTTTTGTGTTTTCATCTACTCTTTTATTGTACAGGTTGTTTATATTTATTTTCTTCGTATTGAACATAATAGTAGTGTTTGTAAATTGAGTGTGTGTGTGTGTGTGTGTGTGTGTGTGTGTGTGTGTGTGTGTGTGTGTGTGTGACCAGCTGGAAAGTTGCCGTTAGGTATAGCTGAAACAAATCATGCATCTTCAGAAATTCTACTTACCTGCGATTCTTCTTCATCTGGTGGCGCTCATCAGTACCTTTACTCATTATCTTTGCTGACATGACGAAGTGAACAAATACTTTAAATACTTACCTATAAAGAACAATGGGTAGCTGCCAGGCTTTTACCAGCACTTGCCAGGTGAGCAGCTGTTCTTGTCGGTTGTCCTGGTCCTCCCGATGCCATAAGGTTCACAAGTGGTTCTCCTCCAGCAGGTATTAGAGCCCAGATAAAAATTCCAGTAGGTGCATCAGAGTTTAGCAGGCATTAGTATTACGAAGTACCGGCCACAGTAGGCATTAAGAGTCACTAGATACAAGAGTCATTTGTTACCAACTCCAGACCAGCTCACAAACCACGACCAGGAGACAGAAGCACCTGGACTAAGCGAGCACACAAAGAAGCAAGACTCAAGTTTGAAAGAAAGAAAAAAAAAAGTTACCGGTGCGGCCCAGTTCACAAGACGCCGAGCTGTGGCCAGAAGTTTGAAGGTCGGTGTTCGGGGAGAGTCTGTATCTATAGTGGTTGGTCGGCGTGATATCAGGGCAACGTTGCTTTCTTTATGCGATCTGTTTGAGTACGCCGACACACCCATGCAAATCGGATCGCCACTTGCGCATGCTAGTGGTCAAATTACTCAGATGGTCCACCCTCAACCTCCCTCACCCTTCCAGTCATCCTCCTCCTCCTCCTCCTTCTATTCCTTCTTCTACTCCTACTCTTTCCTCCTCCTTTCCTCTTATCGTACTCTCTTTTCTCTTGTTTTTCTTCAAGATGTCTATGTACATCAATTTGTATTTTCCATTTCCTGTTTCCTGGACTATTTTTTGTTGCTTTGCGTGCACACACACACACACACACACACACACACACACACACACACACACACACACACACACACACACACACACACACACACACACACACACACACACACACACACACACACACACACACACACACACACACACACACACACACCAGCTGTTCCATTTTCTCTGCCGGCCATAAGAAAAGACAACTTCAAACAAATTGGTTTGGCTTAAGTTTAGAAATGTGTGGTCCAACCTGCCTTGCAACACCTCCGCGCGCGCGCGCGCGCCCGCGCACACACACACACACACACACACACACACACACACACACACACACACACACACACACACACACACACACACACACACACACACACACACACACGCTAAAATTACACATTATAGTAGGAACACTACCTGTAAATCGTTAATATCTCCTTATTTAGAGAAAGACACACACACACACACACACACACACACACACACACACACACACACACACACACACACACACACCCCTAAGCCCTGCCACTGGATCAGGAAGTGCCCGTCCATTCCCTGATGGCTTCCCCTCATAAACTCGGCCATTCGGAGAGAATAGAGAGCGGAGGTGCGTGTCCAATATGCGCATAACACATACCACGCAAAATGAAAAGGACTTATTTAGAAGAGAAGGAATTTACCCTCTTATTTTTTTTCCTCCTCACCCTTATTTCTTTTCTGGCCGCCTGGTGCTCTCAAGGTTTCCCCCAAGAGATTTTTGCTCAATATTGTTCCTCGGTGAATATGGGAACGTGACTTGTGCTTGCTTTAATCGGGGAAACGTGGGTCTTGTGGCAGTGGAAGAGTTGTGTTGTGCTGTGTTGTGTTGTGGTGTGTTGTGGTGTGTTGTGGTGTATTGGAGTTTTGTGTACCAGAGCGGGGCGAAAGGACGACAGCCTCAGTTTTTCTTTCGATGTACAGTCTTAATATTTCGTGGGCAAATGCTTGAGGCCCGATCTGGATATGAATGCGCTGTATTGAGCCTGTTCTTCGAGGATTTCCCCACATATCCACCAGGACTCAGACACAGAGATGGAAACTGATGGAAGAGAGCGACGACGACTGATTTAAGGATGCACCGATTTCAGAAACTCAGCCAAGCGTCAAGTTATTTCTGTTTGACCGCCAAGGAGTTATGAGAAGCCTTAATGAAAAATTCCCATGAGAAAGAAAGGGAAAAACATTTAACGGCGGATCGCACAAAGCCTACCACCTGCCCTCGTGTGTCGCCATTAGAAAGAGAAGAAGAAAGTGAAGTAAAAGGATCCTGTCTTGAAGCAAATGGTTGAAACGACGAACAATTTAAGATGAAAAGCATGATTAGGCCGGGCGGCGCCGAGGGTTTAAAAGGCAGCAAGTGTATAATTAGTGAGGCGCGGGTCGGTGCGGGGTGGAGGCAGGTAGGCGACAAGCACTCCCGCCTAACGAGTCGTCCAGTTGTTGGCTCGCTGCGTCGCTCCCCGGGGCGCTAATCTCCCTGGATGGCCCTCCGCTCCTTTTAAGAGAGGGAGTGAGTGTTACTATTACGCGCCGCCATCGTGAAAAGAAGAAAAGGTTGGCCCTTACTTCCTTGCACGTGCTGCCGCTGCTGCAGACTCACCATGCGGACTTTTGATTCTCTTACACAGACAGTAAAATAGGGAAAATATCAGTAAATGAAGTAAATAGATATACAGGCTTCTGATGTAACTTGCCTTGTTCCTACAGGAAAATCGTCTCCCTGGAGGATAATATATATAAAGAAAATACCAGAATATACAACAGAATATAGAAATAAGGGTTGTTCTACATTTTTCTCGCAGGAATAAATGTTCCCAACGGAGGAGTGCTGAGCCCGTCATCCTTTGTCCCCTGCACGCCTTTCATGACACCCACGCAACCGTGCATTTTAAATCTTCACGCTGCTGGTATAAATAAATAAATAGATATGATTTGAATGCACAAATACGTATACTGTATACTGTAGTACGTGAACTTGAGTTGTAATGAGCTTTCCCCAGAAGATCAGTTACTGGGAATTATACTTTACAATTACGTACTTTTCGAAACACGCTACACTCATTTCGGTAGAGAGCATCGGAACATTACGCGTATGTATGTGGCAAGGCTTGAGTTGTCGCAGTCGCGGGAAATTAAATGCTTTCAGTAGTTCTCACGTAATTTTTTTTTAATTCAGTGCGACGGCTAGGAGGAAGAAAAAAAGAAAAGAAGGAAGAAGAAGAAGAAAAGGAAAAGGAGGAAAAGGAGAACGAGAAGGAAAACGAGGAGATGAGGAAGAATGCATCCCACACCTTCTTTACAGAGAAATACGAGTATATAAACGAAGTCCACCTGCCTTCTCTGCGTAAAGGAGGAGAATTAGTCGGTTCCTCGCCCAGCCGGGGTGCGGTGGGCGGTGTGTGGGCGTGTGCACAAAAGAGACATGACTAAAGGACCCGCACCTCCGCGCCTCGCAACCCTAAATAAACCATTCACATTTATTGCACTCCCAAATAAATGTTTTGACCTTATCATTTTACACATCAGACGTATGTGAGTGAACTATCATATGTGTTTTTAATGTGTGTCTCATTTTATTTTAGTTCCTAGCTTTTAGATTTTTGACCGCCCGCCGTCGCCTCTCTCTCTCTCTCTCTCTCTCTCTCTCTCTCTCTCTCTCTCTCTCTCTCTCTCTCTCTCTCTCTCTCTCTCTCTCTCTCTCTCTCTCTCTCTCTCTCTCTCTCTCTCTCTCTCTCTCCCTGGCCTTCCCTCCTTCCCTCTGACCACTTGCTGATTTTACATTTCATAAATATTTCAAGAGCTCAGTGGGAAAAATGTTCAATTACCAGCCGTGAAGAACGATTTCGCGAACGCCTGCAGAGATGCACCGCCTCAGATCAAAGTTATTTCTTATTCCTCTCTATCTTATTTTTGTATATACATTTTTAGGGACGAGTGATGTTAGTTTTAGGCAGGCGAGGTGATGCCTGATTTAAGCGGTTCATTGTCAATTCTGGGCAGCTCGGGCGTCGTGTGGGGAGGCGGAGTGTTGGCCTGCATGGAGCTCAAGATACCTCAAGGGCCGTAATCATCTTCCTCCTCCTCCTCCTCCTCCTCCTCCTCCTCCTCCTCCTCCTCCTCCTCCTCCTCCTCCTCCTCCCCCACTGTTGTTACTTTTCTTCTTCTTGGTTGTTCTTGTGTTCCTTCCTTCTGCTTCTTCCTATTTTCTTGTTTCTCTTTCCGTTCTCCGTGTTCTTGTTGCTGATTCTTCTGTTCATGTTCTTCTTGCTTCTCTTGTTTTCATCTTCTTCACCTTTCTTCTCCTCCTCCTCCTCCTCCTCCTTCTCCTCCTCCTCCTCCTCCTCCTCCTCCTCCTCCTCCTCCTCCTCCTCCTCTAGTATCATCATCACCACCACCACCACCACCACCACCACCACCACCACCACCACCACCATCTCCACTACTACCACCACTGCTACTACCACCACCACTACCACCACTACCATTACCACTACCACCACCACCACCACCACTACTACTACCACCATCACCACCACCTCCGTAACCACTATCACCACCTTATTTGGTTCAAGTTGTTTCCTCGAAAGAAAAAAACGAGCTTACAATAAAGGAGAGAAACTGGTCTAGGGCAAAAGCAAATTTGAAGGCATTAAAGCAAATTTACGAGCCATGAAACGCTAGTTGGGAGAATAAAAAGAAAACGAAATACTTAAAATGTAATTAATTCCACTTAGCCCAAGACACGCCGCTGTGGTTAGTATGGCGGGCGAGTCCCTGCCTCCCGGCCGACCGCGAATGACATTAATTAGTGCATTATGCCCGGTGGCCTCACCTCCTGCCGCTGAGACGGAGTAGAGCATGTGTCTGTCTGTCTGTCTGTCTGTCTAGGTCCGTGCGTGCCTCTGCCTCTTCCTCCATGCGTCTGTACATCTATTGCTGTTTTTGTTTTTCCATCCCAGCGTTTGTCCGTACGTACGTCCGTGGGTCTATTTGTCCGTTCGTTTTTCTGTTAGTCTGCTTCTGCCTATGTGTTCATCTGTCTCTCTGTTCGTGCGTCTGTTCGTCCAGTGGTGCATCTGTTTGTCTGTCCGTGCATCTGTCCGTCTGTCCGTGTGTACATCTGTTCCTTCACGTGTGTGTCCGTTTGTTTGTGCGTCTATCCATTCATCCGTGTGTCTGTCTGTCAGTTCGTGCATTTGTATATCTGTCTTCCGTCCATGTGTCTGTCCGTCCGTCCGTCCGTCCTACCATTTGCTTGCTTTCCCGGTCCGTGCACTCCTTTCGGTAACCACCCGGGCCACCAAACGACGAGGAAGACCCGCTAATTGTAACCAGCATTTAAATTTCACCCGTTTGACAGGTATTTATTAGGCCCCTCAGCCGGCATCCCGATGAGCCCTCGATGCGCCGATAAGAGCCCTTGGTATTCCCGCGAGGAGGGAAGGGAACGCAGACGGGACCTTCTACCTTGGAGGGTTTGCAAGAACGTCAATGACCTGCCTCTGTGTTTCAAGGAGTCAACTGGATTCCACTGCCGCCTGTTTTCCCACTCGCCTCCTGCTTGTCAGTACAAGGTAAAGGTTAAGAGATGGAGAGAAAAATATATAATAGAGTGAAATGGAATGTGAAGCAAATGTGTGTAGAATAGAGCTGATAAAAATATCTTAGTATGTTTATTGTTAACAGGATGTCGCCATGTGGTCTTTTCTTCATTATCAGGACGGAAGGGGAGGTGGAAGAGAGGAAAGGAAAAGAAATGGAAGAGGAGATAAAATAGTGCTGAGAGAAATGGCAGGTGCACAGGTACAAATGGTAACATAATTTACTGGTACTTTCAACTTTTCGTTCCGTAAAAGTGCATATCCATTCTGCCTGCACTGCTGTCTCTCTCTCTCCCCTCTCCCCTCGCCTCTCTCCCCTCTCCCCCAACCGTTGTACTTGTCTTCCCCTTCAGCGCGTCTCCTCAGCTTTGCAAAGGGCAGTCAGCGTGACTTCACTAAATGGGAAAAGAAATCTTATTCTTTTTCTCTTAAGTCGAACGGTGGTAGTTAATTCTCTCTCTCTCTCTCTCTCTCTCTCTCTCTCTCTCTCTCTCTCTCTCTCTCTCTCTCTCTCTCTCTCTCTCTCTCTCTCTCTCTCTCTCTCTCTCTCTCTCAGGTTCGTCTTATAAAGGTAAATGGGTAGAAAAAGATAAAACGAAAAAAGTATTGGGAACCTTGAGCGGCACTAAAATCAATGGATGGCAGGAAACAGAAGTATTGCAAGATTTTTAAGACTATCGGAGCAAGAATTTTATTTCAGGCGTCGTTAGGTTTGCATGTATCCTGCTCGTATTTCCAGACGCACGTGAACACACACACACACACACACACACACACACACACACACACACACACACACACACACACACACACACACACACACACACATATACATACATACATACATACATACATACATACACGTACACACAGTTCCGGCTTCCACATGAGTCTTTGACATGGCTAGCCCACACACACACACACACACACACACACACACACACACACACACACACACACACACACACACACACACACACACACACACACACACACACACACACACACACACACACACCATCGTCTATACATACATACACACACCAAGGTCTATAGTACACACCCCCACCGCTAACACAACACACTCTGGCACACACACGCGCCTTTAGCGGGGAGTGAGACATTGCAAGATTACGGCGTGTCGAGCAAATAAGAGGATTAGCATGACACTAGTAGAGCCGTAGAAGGAGATGGCGAGATAGTGAGGAGCGAGGATGATGCACGGCGGCGCTGCTCCTCTCGGCCTGATAACGGAGCTCCTTGCACACCATTAACCCTTATCTCACCGCCCCTGACCTGCCCCCTTAACTTACTGAGGTGAATACCGAATCAGTGGGGGCTGCGCAGGTTACCACGTGAAACATCGGCCTTGAACGGTGTGGGGAAGGAGGGAAAGGAAGGAAGGAGGTAAATATTCACTGTGGTTTGTGAGAGAGAATGAGAGGGAGAGAGGGAGGGAGGCAGAGGGAAGTAGAGCGTGTGCCGGTGTGCCCAAGGGAAGGAAGAGGTGGGTGAGTTGCCTGCCATGTGAAAACTAATTCTTTGTGAAGGTCATGGGATTGTTAGGCGCCACACGGCCGGACCAAGGAGGAGCGAGATGAATGGAGAGAAGAAAAGGTCATTCGGGCGACAGCGGGTGGTCGACGCGGGGGCAGGAGAGTGAAAGGGTGTGGTGTATCCGGTAGTGTGGTGCCTGCTTGTTTGCTTGCCTACCCTGCCTGCGTGCGCCCGTCCCTCCCCGGTGCTTGATTGGCTTGTCCGTTCACGGGGACGTTTGAGTTAGTTGTTTGACGTGGCTGTTGTGTGTATTGGCTCATTCGTGTGGGTCGCTATAGTTGTTTTAGTCTTGTTTATTTCAGTGACTGTTTTCTTTTTTTCGTTGTGTTGTTTTTTTTTCTGAGTTGCTTGGTTGTTTGTTAATTAAGCTTTCTTTTTGCTTATATTTTGTTTTCTTTCTTTTTTTTCTTTCTTTATCTCTCAGTTTGTTTCCTATTTGTTCGCTTATCTGTTTACGCATTCATTTACTAATTATCAGTCGGTTTTTTTTTTAGTTTATCAATCTTGTTTTTCGTGTTCTTGTTACATTCTACGGTTTTGTTCGAATAATGTTTTTCTTCTGAGCATCGGATTTAACTGTCAGACTTGATGTTCGAGTTATTTATAATTCTTCGGTGTTCCTTTAATTAACTTGCTTGGAGTGGACTGGAGTGGAGGAGGAGGAGGAAGAAGGGAGGTTTGACTCTTAGGTTTGCAGTGAATGTTCGTCTCCTTGTTTGCGTGAGTGGGTGTTTGATGTCCCTTCGTATTAGCACGGAGGATTGATTGTGTTGTTTGTGTTGCTCTGAGTAAAATAAAAGAGATATACAGGTGCGTTTTGTGTAGGTGAGTGTCTACCTGTCTGTTTGTGTGTGTTTCAGGTGTGCAGGTCCCCCTTTGGAAGTCGGTTTTGCAATGTCTTACACTGTCTCTGTTTTATCGCACAAGATCACGTTTTATGAGGGTTTTTTCCCCGGTGAGTTTTATATTTCCTTTACGACTCGTTCGGTGTGGATATTTTCTTTCTTCCATGTCCTGTCTTTTCTTTCTTATTTTCTTCCGCCGTCGTACCTTTTCATGTTTTCGTTTTCTTTTTTTTCACCACACCATACCTTTTTACACTATATCCTTCACCACACCACACCACGCCACACCCTTCTCACCATAACATACTACACGCATTCTAAACACATTTCTTTATACTGCATCATCTACTTCACCGAGATGAACTGCAGATTACCCTATTACTTTGTATTTATAAGTACTGACAGCGCATTGCAATAGAAACCCCTGAAACGCAACCGCTGGAACACTAATAAATACACACACACACACACACACACACACACACACACACACACACACACACACACACACACACACACACACACACACACACACAATACAAAGCTCAGTACTTCACCCTAACACACCGTGAGCAGGAACAAGAAAGAAAAAAAAACATAAAATGACTTTTCCTTGTCTTGTCACCCTTACTTGTAGAGATGCTGTCCTCTTTCTCACCCTTGCTTACCCACGACGACTACACACACACACACACACACACACACACACACACACACACACATACACATACACAAGGAAAAGAAAAAGATTGGAGTATGTATTTTTTTATCAATAATTGCCTTGATCTGATTGTCCATAAAAGTAGTGAATGACTTGCTCTTTAGGTGCAGGTGTGGCGGGGCTTGGGGTTAATCGTGTATAATTGTATCAGTGAAAGAAGAGATATTTGATGTGTCTGTTTAAGGCCTTGTAGGATACTTAGAGAGGCTGCCATGTGTGTATATGTGAGGGTGTGTAGTTGTAAGGAACGTCTGTAGGTGTGTGTGTGTGTGTGTGTGTGTGTGTGTGTGTGTGTGTGTGTGTGTGTGTGTGCGTGTGTCTGGTCCTCAAGGTTATCAAGAACATGATTTCAAATCGTCCTGAGTAATAAACACAATAGTTGGCAGTCTAGCAAATCGTAAAATAATCAACCAGCTAAATAAAACATCCTGTAGTGAGGCGTCTGTATTCTCCCTTTCCTATTTTTCTTCCCTCTTTTTTTTTTTTTCCTGGAGGCTCAAATGTGTGCTTGCTTGTCACCTAGAATTTTATGTTCGTCGATAATGGCGGATAGAAGTAGGATAGGAGACAAATGCCTTGTTCCTCCTTCGTCCACTTAAGCTGCGCAAGTTTTCTTTTGTTTTCCGCGGATTCTTATAACGCAGCGCGAACCGAAACGTAAAAGATAGAAGCGATCAACAAAGATAAGATTTTAGAAGAGATAGGAGCCGCACACTGAGACCACTGAGCCGTCTTCTCCTATACAGAGCCACACGACATTATTAATCCGACTCCTCGTTAATTAAAGCACCAATCTCGATGGGGTACACTTGGGCTGGGCTTCACCGGGCTTCACTTGGATTCACTCCGCATGAGAGAGCCGGCCAGCGATAAAACCGACTGGACAAGATGTTGCCCGCCTGATGCTTGGCTCGGAACCTTGATGCTGCTGAGGTTTCACTCCTGTCGGGGGGCGTTGCGGTGCGTGGAGGGTGCGTGCGGCGTTGACTTGCATCCCCAGGGCGCGGCCAGCACTCAGCGCCAGTCACCCGCTTCCCTCGGCCTGGTTTTATCGCAGCGGAAAGCATTAAAAGCATCGCGTGTTGGGGAAAGTCGCGTCGTAACTCTTGCCGCGGGAAGATACAAGGACGTGGTGGCTGTGTTCTATCTGGGTCGTTAATAAACCAGTGAATAATTAAACGCCGCTGAGTCCGTGTTGCCTATAATTTAATGGCGAATCATTCCCGACAGGTTTAGAATAAGTTCCCCCGCGTTTGTTTTCCTCTGAATTAGACTCCTCCGCACATTCCTCCCTGCCTCTCCCTCCTCGTCTCTCCTCTCTCTCTCTCTCTCTCTCTCCCTTCCTTCAAGCTGTTCTGGATATCTTCTCCCTGCCACCATCCCTCCCTTCCTCTCTGTCTCTCTTCGCTGCAAACAGTAAACGTCAGGATAGTTCTCATGTCCCTCCCTTCCTTCTAGACTTCTCCCTGCCTCCTGCCCTCCCTGCCTCTCTCCCTGTCCCTCCTTCTCGCTGCAAGCAGTAAAAGTCAGGGTAGTTTTAATGTCCTCATAATCAACTTCTCTCCTCACTTGATGTTGGCGAGCGTGATGTGTCGCCTCCCGATAGCGTCTGCTTGTGCTATCGCCTCATCTTTTCTGCAGCGACCTGTACACTTACTCCCCACTTCCTTCTCTTCCTTCTCCTGCTGCTGTTTTTTCCCTCTTCCTCTTCCTCCTCTTCCTTTTCCCCAGTACGCCACGCCCTTGACACCACAACCAGCCACCGCCCTCACTCTCCGCACGCTCCTATTCCACACACTCCAGCACCACAGGGTAATTGCATAACTTTAAAAGACACTATCCCCTCGCAACGCCACTCTCCCTCACATCCTTAACTTACACAACCACGCCACGGACAGACACAGCTACACCACCACTCGCCTCCAACACTCCGTTCCACTCCTGCACACACCACACCTCACCACGCCATCACCACGTCACATAAACTTCTACCACACCACCACACATCATACCACAACCACGTATCTCTACTACCACTCCTCTTAAGCACACACCACTGCTCACCACACCTCACCACGCCACATAAACCTCAACCACATCACCACACCTCACGCCACACAAAGGAGCAGCCTCGCAGCAACCTCGGCACAAGAACAAACGTACATCAACAGGTAACAAACAACCTGGCAGACTAACCTCAACGCACGGCTGCTCTCTCTCTGTCTCCATGCAGGTAACCTCCGTTTTAGTTACCTTTACCTGTTTCTCTCTGTCTCTCTCTCTCTCTCTTTTTTTTTTTCCATGGTAGCGATCTTTTTTTTTTCGTGGAGTTCTCGGGCACGACTGAATGTGAAGAATTTCCTAATTGGGACATTAACTGGATCGGTGGGAGCCGCCGGACGTCAAAAAATGGACAGGGAGGGAGTTAATACATTATCCGGCGGGGAGACGTAATGAGGAGAATTATGTCCAATGCGATATTACCTGAGCGTTGTCAGGTGTATGTTTTGAGGGTCCTGTCGCCCGCCCGCCCCTCTCCCAGCACTCTCTCTCTCTCTCTCTCTCTCTCTCTCTCTCTCTCTCTCTCTCTCTCTCTCTCTCTCTCTCTCTCTCTCTTCCCTCCGCAGTGGATGAGACTCTCCCTGGGGTTTAATTGGACCATGTGTGTGTGTGTGTGTGTGTATGTGCTGAATTTGTTACCCACCCACGCATACACAAAATAAGGATGTTGCCCTTCACTTCGTAGTATAATAAACTCCCACCCACCTACTCTCTCTCTCTCTCTCTCTCTCTCTCTCTCTCTCTCTCTCTCTCTCTCTCTCTCTCTCTCTCTCTCTCTCTCTCTCTCTCTCTCTCTCTCATTAAGCAGCAAACATGAATGGCGTACAATCAAACCTATACACGTGTGTTGGCATTCAATTCAATTTACCTATAATCGACGTGTAATGCCGAACTGTTAGATAGCTGAATAATTATTGTCCACGTAATTCTCTCTCTCTCTCTCTCTCTCTCTCTCTCTCTCTCTCTCTCTCTCTCTCTCTCTCTCTCTCTCTCTCTCTCTCTCTCTCTCTCTCTCTCTCTCTCTCTAGCTCTCATATATATATATATATATATATATATATATATATATATATATATATATATATATATATATATATATATATATATATATATATATGTGTGTGTGTGTGTGTGTGTGTGTGTGTGTGTGTGTGTGTGTGTGTGCGTGTATCTAGTATGTAAAATGAATTCGCAGCCTTATTCTCCGTATAATTTTAACTTTTCCACGGTAGGCCTAAAAATTTCCGTCAACTAATTAAATAACCAATGAAAACAGAAGGCCCTTAACCCTATTTCCCCCCTTCCACTGTTTTCCCTTCCCCATGCTACTGTCCTTCCTTCCTCTTCACCCTTACCTTTATTTCTTTACCTATCCTTCCCTTCTTCTCTCCTCGGCATTTATCCTTCTGTTCATTCACCCATTCTTTCCTCCTTCCATTCACTAGTTCTTCCTTCCTCTCCATATATCCTTTTATCTCGTTTACCTATTCTTTTCCCCTTCCTTCCTCTTCAGCCTTCTCCATCCATCCTTCTTTCTGTTCACCAATCCTTCCTTCCTTCTCCCCACCAGTTCTTCCATCCTCCCATCCATTTATAAATTTTTACCTCCTTCCATCCTCTTCCTTCCATATAAATACAATTCCCCCTTCATTCTGATTAATGGAATACACGCTAAATTCAACTCTGGAGTATAAATTCGCGACGGACGGTCCTTCTCGACTAACGAACGGCCGGGCGGGGAGGCACAGGCAGGGTGACGGGGGCTTAAAACGGTGCTAACGCTGCGACGATGAATGGTACGTCCAGCTGGATTTTCTGTAGCATTTGTATAGAGTTGGGACGGGCACGGGGCTGGGAATGGCTGGCCTGGTGTTGGTGGTGGTAGTAGTGGTGGTGGGTGACTTTTTTTATCAGTTTTCAGTCCTTTTTCTTTTTTTTTTCTTTACTTTTTTTTCGTTGTTTTATTTATTGTATTCATTTATTTTTTGGTGTGTGTGTGTGTGTGTGTGTGTGTGTGTGTGTGTGTGTGTGTGCTTTGTCCTCAATTATTTTTAATCCTTTTTTTTTTCATGTCCGTTTTCCTTTTCGTGATTGATTTAGTTTTTCTTTGTTGTCTTAATTTATTTACGTTTCTTTTAATACTTTTCATGTCCTTTCCCTTTTATACTCTCTCTCTCTCTCTCTCTCTCTCTCTCTCTCTCTCTCTCTCTCTCTCTCTCTCTCTCTCTCTCTCTCTCTCTCTCTCTCTCTCTCTCTCTCTCTCTCTCTCTCTCTCTCTCTCTCTCTCTCTCTCTCTCTCTCTCTCTCTCTCTCTCTCTCTCTCTCTCTCTCTCTCTCTCTCTCTCTCTCTCTCTGTCTAATGAGGTGCCCGGGCTGGCCGTACATGCACCCTGGGTAATGGGCGAGCACTCAGGCTATCTGGACAGTATAGTTTACAGACAAACACGTGTTCTCGGGTATTGCTAATTTATGAGGGTCGCCTCCTGTCGGCCCCGAGAGATTTATCAGGTACCCATGGAGGTCTTCATGGCCCAGGTGTGTGTGTATGTGTGTGTGTGTGTGTGTGTGTGTGTGTGTGTGTGTGTGTGTGTGTGTGTGTGTGTGTGTGTGTGTGTGTCAGATTCTTTAGTATTTTTTTCCTCTCAATGTCTTTTTTCCTACTCTTTTTTTTTCTATTTCTCTCCCTCTCTTTTTTTCCTCCTCCTCCTCTTCCCCTTGCTCTACTTTCTCCTATTCGTCCTCCTTCCTCTGCTAACAGGAAATGGGTAGATGTGGGGAATCCTTCTTACTTTTCTATCTTGTTCTTATACTAATAAATAATATATACAAAAAGTAACTATTTCTAGCAGGCAATCACGTTATGGGTTTATGAGTCTATTAGTTTTATATTACGTGCGCTTTCTTTATTCCTCCTCTTCCTCTTCCTTTTCCTTTTTCTACTACTCCTGCTGTTTTCTTTTTTTTTCGCTACGTAACTTTATACATTAGTCAGATTTTGCTTATACATTCCTTTAATCTGACTTTTTTTTTTTTTATCTATCAGTGCCATGTCTTATCTTCCTCTCATTTGTTTTTTTTTTTTTTTTTTCTCTACTTTATACTTTATGACACATATTCTTTGGGTGTTCTTTTTATTTATTTAATTTGTTTTACTATCTTTTAATCAGGATCGCGGTTTACCAGTATTTTTTTATTTATTTTTTTTTTTCAGTAACACAACGTCACTATTAGTTTCGCCGACGTGCTTACAAATTTGGCGCAAGGATGCAAATACGTAGGGAATGGGTTCTATAAAATGCCGATGGAAAAATGCAGATAAAAGAAAATTGATAGGAGGTGAGCTAGACCAAAAAAAAAAAAAAAAAAAAAAAAAGAGGAGGGACAACAAGTGAGACAAGAACAGCAACATCAGAGATAATGGTAATGATAACAGCGACAATAACGACGCCAAAATGAGGGGAAAAGAAGAAGAGAAAGAAGAAGAAGAAGAAAAAAAAGGAGATAGAATAAGAAGAAGAAGAAGAAGAAGAAGAAGAAGAAGAAGAAGAAGAAGAAGAAGAAGAAAGACAAAAACAAGAACAAGATGATGAGGATGACGATGATTATGATGGTAATGATGAAAATGATAAGGAGGAAGAGGAGGAGGAGGAGGAAAAGTAAAAAGAAGATGAGGAGAGAAAAAAAATGAAGTACAAAACAAATAAAAACAAGGAAAAACAAGGAAAAGAAGACGAAGAGATCCCACAAACACTGAAATTCCCAATAACAATGATAATAACCACCACCACTACCACCACCACTACCACCACCACCACCACCACCACCACCATCACGATCAGAAAGACACGCCAATCAGGCAGGCAGAGATCACAAGCAAAATCCAAACCTCAGATATATTCCAGTAAACAAGGCGGACGTGGAAGGAGGGAAGGAGCACAAAAACACACACAAATAAGCACGCCACCTTGACATATTAACGAAGAACGTCCCGAGGCGAGCTACTGTTGGGCGCTACAATAATTGGGCTTCTTTATTGGGTTCAGGAGCTACTAATGAGGCAGGTGAGGGGGCAGGCAGGTAGGTACGGAAGGACAAGGCAGGGAGGGAAGGGGGAGAGTTAAAGGAGTGCTGCAGGGGCGGGGCAGGGCATGTTGGGACCCATTTTGTTTTGATAGTGATGACCTTGAGATTGTGCGTGGAATCAAGGACGAGGGTGGCTTATCTTGCATCTCTCTCTCTCTCTCTCTCTCTCTCTCTCTCTCTCTCTCTCTCTCTCTCTCTCTCTCTCTCTCTCTCTCTCTCTCTCTCTCTCTCTCTCTCTCTCTCTCTCTCTCTCTCTCTCTCTCTCTCTCTCTCTCTCTCTATTGAATCTGAACTCTCGTCTATAAAGAAAATAAAGCTAAAATCCCTTGAAATTAACATTGGATTTCGTTTATGTTCGAATTTTCCTTCATTTAATCGGACTCATAAGCACGGTGAATTAGCAAAGCAGAATCCCTCGCCTTGTAACTCTCCTCACACTCGAAAAGAACACCAGATCAATTACAGGAACCTCTTAGAAGCGTATTTAATGTATCAGTGTGTGAAGAACAAGAACCAGAACCAGACCATAATGCAACTTCCTAAACAGGTGAATGCTGTAAGTAGAACAAAACCAGCCAGTTGTCCAATGTGAACCTCAAAAGCAGGAAGAAATTGGAAGTGAAATTAAACAGGTGAACGGTTATTGAAGTCCTAAGTAAGATCGTTTAGACATCTCAATTTTTTTTTAGATTGAATAATAAAATGTCCGTAATTTAGCCATAATTTAGTGAAAAGAAAGTGGTGGTTAAACTAAATACATCGACTAATTTTGAAGTTAAGTAGAAAATTGGATTATATAGACACCTGAAATTTGGTACATGGAATTCATAAACTGTTATTGAGCCGTAAATCAATGAAACAAAACTTATGATCAGACTAAAAATACACGAACTATTATTGACATTGAAGTAGAAAACAAGATCATACTAACTCTTGAAATTTGTTTGACTGAGTTTATAAATTACCACTGACCCTTAGAAAAAAAAACTATATACACTGTTTGAGGATTGTTTATATTATTATATAGTGATTTGGAGAAAGCATGATTAGTTTAGGTACTTTTTTATTACTACATCTATGATATTGTTGTTAACTTTTCTGGCTCTGTTCCTTTTTTATCTTTCTTTTTCTTTTAGTTTGCAATTTTTCTTAATTAGTCCCGCTGTGATGTTTACACTAAGGTATTTTAATTTGCTTGTTATTGGCTGGAGGGACTGTTGGAGATTAGAATGATCAGTGCGCCAGAGGACGAAGTACATTTGTTCTTGTTGTGTATACAGTGTCTGTTCCTAATGTTGGATTCATGTAATTTTTGTCTTTTTTAATTTTGTGTATTCAGTTACGCATTCTGGTGCTTTAAAATATAGACATCAGAGAGAGAGAAAAAATAGAAATAGGTAGATAAATATATAGATAATTAGATAGATAGATAGATAGATAGAGAGAGAGAGAGAGAGAGAGAGAGAGAGAGAGAGAGAGAGAGAGAGAGAGAGAGAGAGAGAGAGAGAGAGAGAGAGAGAGCACCTTTAGTTATATATTTACACATAAAATATAACTTCCAAACTACAGAAGGCAAAGAACATTAGAAAGAGATACAAAAGCATAGAGAGAGAGAGAGAGAGAGAGAGAGAGAGAGAGAGAGAGAGTGTCAGTCAGTCAGCATAGCACCCCACAAGTTTCACTATTGTACCTAAAGTTTACAGTCTCAGCAAAGTAACACCCTTTGTCCCTCACTGTTGCAGGCGTCACCTAAGGGACTCCGAGGGCGCCGCCAAGCACCTTGTCAAGTTCTGCGCCTTGATCTTATCCATCCCTCCTTGTACGCTCCGTCTTTCCTACCTGCCTACCTGCCTGCCTGGTTACCTGGTGCCTAGTAGATGGAAGACCTGTACTTAAATGTGTGATGTCTTCAAGAGTGAGTGTGTTGTGCTTTATTTGTTTAGATCTTGTTGTTTATGCTTTGCTCTTGATTTGACTTTTTTTTTTTTTTTTTTTTGCATATTTGGTGTTTGTGTATTGCGTTGTTTTGATTATATTAGTTCCTGTTTTTCTGTTTGTTTTCATTCGTGTTTTCGTCTGGATATACTCTTTCCGTTTCTCTCTCTCTCTCTCTCTCTCTCTCTCTCTCTCTCTCTCTCTCTCTCTCTCTCTCTCTCTCTCTCTCTCTCTCTCTCTCTCTAGTTTTTTGTATCTTTCGCAGTTTATTCAATTTGTTCCTCGCCATTCCCATACTTTCCATGTCCCACTTCTCACCCTTCCCCTGTTCCACCTCCCCAGAGAGAGAGAGAGAGAGAGAGAGAGAGAGAGAGAGAGAGAGAGAGAGAGAGAGAGAGAGAGAGAGGCAGGCAGGCAGGCTGTTGTGTCCCGCCATTTGCCACACCACGTGATATTAATTGTCGGCGTGGATCATTTATTTGGGCTCGGGACTGAATGCCTCCCCGACATGGCGCGCCGAGAGACGAGTGCGCCCTGCTGGAGATTAATGCTGCGCCGCCTCCCTCACAGCACCCTGCGCAGCGCCGGCCAGGTCCTGCGCAGAAACTCAATAGGTAATTTTTTTTTTCGTTTTGTTTCAGTGACTTTGATGTGTTAGGACTTTCTTTTGTCACTCGTTTTTTTTTTTTTTTTCTTTTCATGATTTGAGGTGGGAATCAAGAAAAAAATGTTAAAAAGGTGAAGTTTTGTGTGATATAAACATTGAAAAACTCAAATTTGTTTTTTATGAGTTAGATGTGGGGAAAAGTAAAAGGGAAATTTGAACGGTATTTTGAAGGGTTCTATTTAAGTGGAGATTTTTTATAGATGAAAATTAAAAAAAAAAAGAAAAAAAAACTTATTTGAAGAGGCATTGTCTCGACAAGACCCCGGTGTTATGACTTCATGGTAGACATAATTGAGACCAAAATTCTTGATGCTTTAGAAATCCAATTAATCCAGATGTGTTGCCCGTAAAAAAAAAAAAATAATCTCATCAACTGGTGTGTGTGTTTTCCGTGTTTTAATTGCATTTATCTTCCCAGACTTGTATAATTTGTGCGAGTTAATAGATTGCTTTGAATCTTCCTTGTAAGTCGAGGGATGTAAAAAAAGGCACTAGTTTTATATACATGTTATTCAACTTGCATTATATTTAATTATACAACAGAGACTGGCTATCACCTTTATCTTCTTATTAGAAACAATCACGTCTTTTACACAGTCGCAGTAAATCTTTAATCTCACCTTCTTATCTCAACCAAATGTATATCTGTAAATTTTTAACCTCCTTTTTTTTTTCGTTTTTCTTTGAAGGACAATCTAATTCTTATCACTGGCTTCCTTTGAAACATAACTTGCTCATATCAGTGTATATCAGTCAAGTAATTGCGGCGTCGCCTTAATATCGTGGATGTTTTGAGGGGAGGGGGAAAAAAATACTGATATCGAAGGACAACCTCATTTCCTGCCGGTGTGCCTCGAGTTGTCTTGAGGTTAATTAATTAAGTCTCGCCACGGAACACTTGAGTAAATTAGAGAACTTTTGGTGTCTCGCTTTTGGGGGAGTTGTTTTGGTTGAATGAAAAATGCATGTTTGTTTGAGGTGATTGGGAGAGAGAGAGAGAGAGAGAGAGAGAGAGAGAGAGAGAGAGAGAGAGAGAGAGAGAGAGAGATACTAATAGCGAGTAGAAGAAAACGAGACAAAGAGACAGATAAACAAGAACAAGAAAACGCAGATTAACAAATAAAGGAGAAAGAATGGAGTTAGACGAAAAAAAATACCCGATAAAAGACAAATCCAAATCTTGCCACCTATTGTCCCAGACTGACTTTACGATTACGACACCAACACGACGACTAAAAATAAATAAACAAACAAGAAAAGGAAAGAAAAATAAGGTCAAAATTAAAATACAAAACACCCTGATGTCAGTTTTACGGCGATTTACAAGTCCATTCCTGGCTGACTGAAAACAAAACCAAAAAAAAAGATACAAGGAGATAATTTGTCTACAACCACCACTAGCATCACCACCACCACCACCACCACCACCACCACCGCCACCACATCTCTGCCACACCCATATCAATTCAGATCCCATCGTGGCAGCATCGACACTCGACCTATTGACCTACACACACACACACACACACACACACACACACACACACACACACACACACACACACACACACACACACACAGAGAGAGAGAGAGAGAGAGAGAGAGAGAGAGAGAGAGAGAGAGAGAGAGAGAGAGAGATTAACGTAAACTCAGCCAGACATTTCTCGTGGTTAGTTTAGTTTATTTCACTGCGACGCTTAGTTTATAGTTTCCCTTCAAACGTCTCTCCATTTTCTTTCCTCTTTTTTATTGTATATTTTTTCCCTTATATTGTATTGTTTTATTTATTTATTTTATTTCATTTTTTTTTTCGTTTTTCGCCACTCGTTTTTCTTCTGTCACTTGCTTAATTGGATTTTGTGCTGATGTGGTGTATGTTTTTACGTGAATTGCATTTCCTTATTTTTTTTTATCTTTTTTTTTATTTGCAACACTTCTTTTTGTTACATTTTATTTCTTTTGCGGTTTAGTGTTCATGGCTGTTTCGTGTGTTGCTTTTATCTATGTGACAGATTTTCTTTTTTTTTGCTACTTTTTTTTTTCATTCTTTCTTCTTTTTTTTCCATGTGTGTATGATTTTTTTTTCTATTCGTGTGTTTTTGTAATGCAGAAGAATTACATCCAGCACATTTAATTTTACTCTTATTTATTCTTGTAGCTACGTTCTGTGTTTCTCATAATAGTAGTTTTATTTTATTTATTCATTTTTTTTTTCATCTTCCAAATACACCAGTTTCTTTTTCCTTCACTCTTTTCTCCTCTCTTTCTTTCTTTACAATTTTGCCTTGCTTTATTGCATTACATTTAGTGCCCTTAAAGTCTTGTTTCCAGATTTATAGCTGCTCTTTACATATTACCTATTCATTCTTTTTAATTCCTCTTACGCACATATATGCCTATCTTGCCTGTTATCGCTGAATATCTAACACTCCTTCGTTAATCTTAAGCAATTAACTCCACTTATTCCTTTTATTCTTATGTTTTAGTGTCTCATTTTCCTACTTGACTTTTACATTTTTTTCCGTTCATCCTTCTTATCTTCATGTTTGCCGAGTTTTTTTTTCTGTGAATATTTAAAATTTCCATAATCCTTAGCAATTAACTCCACTTCTCCTAATTCTTATATTCCTTATAATTAAGTTTCGTCTTAATTCATTATCTAACCCTGATTATTATTTCCAAACGTCATGTCGTCACTAGTTGTTAATAAGAATTGAGTAAATGGATCTATAATTATAGCGGGTGAGTAATTGAAGATGATTTTTAAACCCCAAAAAACACATCATCGTAAACTGAATCCTGTAGTGATATCCAGAATAGAATTAAAGTGAAGGGGTGAGTGACTCATTTGCCTCCTCCACACGGGGTCCGACTTACGAGGTGGAGTGGTGGAGCGGGACGGCGGTGGAGTGGGAGGGAAGTGAGTCCTAATTTGGGGATCCTTGTCGCAGTTGGAACAAAAAAGACACGCAGGTTTCGGATGTTACAAAAGGACAGGGGGGAAGGAAGGAGGGGTTGAGATTGCCTCGTATATGGGAGTGAATGCCTTGGATATGCTCTCGGGGGCGCCATCCCCGCTGGGTACGCGCTGAAAGAAAAGGAAATGAAAGGGGTAGGGGGAAGAGAAAGGATGGATAAACGAGAGTAATCGAAAAAGATAAAGGGGTACACCACACACACACACACACACACACACACACACACACACACACACACACACACACACACACACACACACACACACACACACACACACACACACACACACACAGACACACAGGAACACAGCACAATTATATTTTAGCACAGATTGCGTTGAGATTACAGGAGGAAAATCAACAGAGCCTCAAAGATAAGTCGATACAGGCACACAATTACAGAAACACAGCGACAAATAAAGAAATAGACTTACAAAGAGGTGAAGATGCTTATGAGTAGATGCATATACAAAAGCAGATGAGCAAATAGATATAGACAGTCTGGAGAACGAACCTACTTATAGATCGAGGAAAAAATTAAACAGACAGGCAAACAGATGGTGATAAACAAACTCAGATAAACAGATGGATAAAGACGATCAGAAAAAAAGGAGAAAATAGTATATTATCATAGATTAACAAGGGCAAATAGAAAGATGGATAGACAGACAGCTAAACACACAGACAAACAGACAGCCCACCAAAAAAGTAATTAAGTACATAAAAGAGACGCAGATAGGAATATACACAGCTAAAAAACAAACAAACAAACAAAAAAATACAACTCAGCAGACATACAGACGGAAAGGGAAACGGACACACACACACACATATACAAAGACACAGACAAACAGACAGACAGACAGACGGACGCACAGACAAAGAAATATCTGATAGTAACAATGAACGCTCTCGGGGTCCCATTTTTCCCTGTGCCAGGTGTAAATTGCTCTGGCTGGGGCGTCTAACTGCGCCGCCTACTTCACACAATCGCTTAATTAAATTTCCCTGGCGATCCCTGCGGTTATTTTTACCTGAAGGGATGGAGGGAAGGAGGGAAGGGGGAGGGACAGAAGGAGGGAAGGGGGAAGGGAAGGGGAGGAGGGATGGAACAACGCTATAGGGACCAGTATGGAAGGGTGAAATTTGTTGAAACTGAGAGTAAAGATGGAGGTGCAGAGAGAGAGAGAGAGAGAGAGAGGTTGGGGGGGAAGGATTTCATGGGAGTAAGAGGAAAGTGGATTTTGTGAATAGAACAGAATACATAAAATAAATTAAAGTGGATGAGGGAGGTTGAGGAGAGAGAGAGAGAGAGAGAGAGAGAGAGAGAGAGAGAGAGAGAGAGAGAGAGAGAGAGAGAGAGAGACTGTATACTATCAGCATTCACCAGACTACAAACAAGAATACATCAAGTCAAGTCAGTGGCCTCGTCTCCATCTTTATCTTTCTTCTCTCCACAAACATTACCATTTCCTTCACTCCTGTTCTTCCTCCTCTCTCCTCTCTTTATCTTCTCTTCTCTCTCATTCTCCTCCCCTCGGGTATAAACTCAGGGGCACAGGTAATGACGGCTAATTAACACCGGAGGACACACCTGGGAGAAAGCTGAGAGAATTCGCTTCACTTCCACACTTCCGAGGTTGTTCACTCTTAACGAACTATCACTCTTAAGAACACCGAGTTTCTTCGCGAGGAGTTCATGAGGCACTGGAGGATTTAACTGAACCGCGAGTGTTTCAGAATACCCTAAAGAGAAACAAAGAGGAAAGGAAACTGGATTTGTGAGAGGGAGAGAGGAAGAAAAACATGTATGAGGAGAGTTTCCTTTCTTTGCGATGAGTTCATGAGGCGCCGGATAACTGGACTGAACCGCAACTGTTTCCAACTTGCTTAAGAAAGAACAGGGAAGAAAGGGAACTAGATTTGTGTGAGGGAGAAAGGAAGAAAAAGACATATATGATGAGAGCTTCGTTCCTTCGCGATGCGCTCAAGAACTGAAATGAACTGGTGTTTCAGATTCGTTTAAAGAGGAACAAAGAAGAAAGCGAACTAGATTTGAGAGAGAGAGAGACAGAGAGAGAGAGAGAGAGAGAGAGAGAGAGAGAGAGAGAGAGAGAGAGAGAGAGAGAGAGAGAGAGACGCATGCTGAAGTTTAAATGATTCTAGTGCACTTCTGTGTTTTGGAAGACAAGGAAATGTGTCGCCATTCATTACCTTCATTTTCGCCATCGTTTAGAGAAAATGGAAGACTTGCGACAAAGGTTCCCTCTTCTCCCATTGGGTATTATTAGAACTGTAACCTGGCAATTAGCTCGCTGCTGGTGTACGCCTTCCCTCTAGTTACGCTCCTTTGACGCAAGAGAAGAATAGAAGGAAGAATGGAAGTGAGTGGTGATGGTGATGACGATGAAGAGGGGAAGAGCGGGAAACATGGAAAAAGAAAGAAAGATGGGCGACAGGGAATATCCATGCCCATTAAAAAGAAATGAAAAAACAAGTGTTCGAGTAAAAAGAATGTGAAAAAAAACTTCCCCCGTTTCCATAGCAGAGAGAGAGAGAGAGAGAGAGAGAGAGAGAGCCGGACAAGTATGCAATCGGGCAGGCAGAGAGGTAAGCAGGCAGGCAGGCAGGCAAGGAGGCAGGCAGAGGCAGGCAAGCCGGCTGGTTGGTCTGGTAGAACCCCATGGCTGGCAGCGTCTCTGGTCATCAGTATGGGAAAGACGAGGGTACCCGCTACCTGACGTTGCGTTTATGCCTTGCTAAACGTCATTGGCCACTCGCTTAGGGCCGGGGTCGCCAGTGGCCGTCCTGTGTGATGACGACAACCGCATCCAAATGGCCACTTCATACAAATGACGGAGCCACGCGCAGGATTCCGTCTCCTGACCGCTACGCTTGTCGTTTTATATGTCGCCCTCCTCTACTCTTTTGGATTCCAGGGTTCGCGGGAGATGCGCCTCACTCGATGTTGTCTTGCTTTTAAGGAACGATCCACCACCTCCACCTCCACCTCCTTCTTTTCCTTCCTGCTCCTCCCCCTCCTCCGTCTCCGCCGCCTCCCTGTCCCGGCCTTACTGATGCCCGAGTGGTTGCTTTTGTTATTAGATTAAGGCAATTGGTCAAGTTGGATTTATTGTTCATGGGAGGGTCTCTCTCTCTCTCTCTCTCTCTCTCTCTCTCTCTCTCTCTCTCTCTCTCTCTCTCTCTCTCTCTCTCTCTCTCTGCTATGGAAAGAAGAAAAACAACTTTTACATGCATTTTATTTACAATGATCCTTTTTCATTCAAGATCGTATTCATCTCTGAAGCAGTTTTCTTTCTCCACATTTTCAGTACATTCATTAACACAATTATTTCGTTTTTATTTATATTTCCTTTGTGTCTGGAATATAAAAACAAGGCAGGAGGAAGAGAAGAATTAAAAGAAAGAAGTGAAGAAGGGAATGTGGGAGGGACATCACCAGAAGAATTAGTGTATGAGAAGAAGAGGAGGAGGAGGAGGAGGAGGAGGAGGAGGAGGAGGAGGAGGAGGAGGAGGAGGAGGAGGACGAAGCGAGTGCGGAGTCATGGGGGCAGGAGATGAGGCATGAGAGTAGAGGTGAGAGGTGAGAGAGGGAGATGTTGGGGGGAGGAGAGACTAGGTGGAAGAGAGAGAGAGAGAGGGAGGGGTGTCATGGAGTTGGGCATGGAATGGGAAGGGGTGGGTGACCTCTGAAGAGTGAAAGGTCAGTGGTCTGTACGTAACATGGCCAAGGTCAGGCGGGAGGGGAGGAGGGTAGTGTGTCAACGGTGAGTCTCATTTTGGAAAGAAGAGAAAGAAGGAGCACGATAGAAGACAAAAGGAGGGGAAGAGGAAGGGAAGGAAGGGAGAAGTTGGATGGAAATTAAGTATAAAGCTATGAGAAGGAGGAAATATGTTCCAATGGAAGAAAAAAGGAAAATATAGAGATAGAGAAGAAAAGTAGTAGTAGTATAGGTATGAAAGGATGGAAGTATAACGGAGAGAAGATAACACTATTATGAAAGAGAGAGAGAGAGAGAGAGAGAGAGAGAGAGAGAGAGAGAGAGAGAGAGAGAGAGAGAGAGAGAGAGAGAGAGAGAGAGAGAGAGCGAGAAAGTAAATTGAACACGTAAAAAAATAAAAGGCAATTTTCATGAACGTTAAAGAGTGTGTGAATAATTAAAGGAAAAAAAGAAAGAGATAGAGAAAAAGAAAAGAATGGAGAGACATGGGAGGGAAAATGGAGAGAAAATAAAGAGTCGGACAATAAGAGAGGATGGAGCTGTGGGATGCATAAAGGTAAGCCTGCCATTTATCAGAGTGGCGAGCATAACTCAGGTTTAATATGGCAAGAACACACAACAACAATTTTCAAGTCAAGTAAACGCTGATGAAAGCACGTAAATAAGTTGGTTTAAAGACAGACTCACACAAACAGCTATTTTTTTTCTTTCTTTTCTTCTTTTTCCTACTCCTCCTCTCTCTCTCTCTCTCTCTCTCTCTCTCTCTCTCTCTCTCTCTCTCTCTCTCTCTCTCTCTCTCTCTCTCTCTCTCTCTCTCTCTCTCTCTCTCTCTCTCTCTCTCTCTCTCTACATTAAAAAGTAAGCCAAGACAAATTAAAAAAAGAAAAATAAGAATCTGGAATCACTCATTTGTTTAATTCTATTTTTTTTTTTTTTCGTCCCTGTTTCTGTCTCCATCTTTTATCTTTTATTACTTCACGCGAGAGCTATTTTCTCTCTCCTCCCTCCCAACCTCCCTCCCTCTTCTCCCCTTCTTCCCCCTCCCGCATTCTCCACCTTATCCCCCTCCTCATCATCCTCCTCCTACTCCTCCTCCTCTCCACCATTCCAAGACCACTGTGATAATGGCAGAGAGGCGATTTGTGGAGCAATTAAGTAAGTGATGGTCCCATTATAACTACGTTTCTGTTGCCCTGTGGAAGTTTTCATGTAAATCCGGCCCACCATAGAACGGGTTTGCCTGGGGGGAGGGGAATGGGGAATGGGGAAGGGGAAAGGGTAGGGGAGGGTAGAGGGGGGTTTTCGGACGAGC